>NC_141818.1:1438283-1453283 GCF_982586985.1 Callionymus lyra | reverse complement strand
ACCTCCAGTACAAACCTGTCGAAGCATGTTTTCTGAGATGACTTTGATTGACACATGGGTTGAAGTCCCAAGAACTGCTGAGTCATGGTTGGTGAGCGTCCTCGTGTTCAAAGTTGTCATCGACACTTGTTGTGTATTTATTCTTACAGTTTGTGTGTTTGTGTGAGTCCGTGTGTGTCTTCACGTGTTGTTCTCACACAAGGACGAGCAATAAAACTGGTGCTGACTCAGCATTTTATTTTATACACACTCTTGTGTCGCTCGTGTGTGTGTGTGTGTGTGTGTGTGTGTGTGTGTGTGTGTGTGTGTGTGTGTGTGTGTGTGTGTGTGTGTGTGTGTGTGTGTGTGTGTGTGTGTGTGTGTGTGTGTGTGTGTGTGTGTGTGTGTGTGTGTGTGTGTGTGTGTGTGTGTGTGTGTGTGTCCCACTGACCTGTGTGTGTGTGTGTGTGTGTCCCACTGACCTGTGTGTGTGTGTGTGTGTGTCCCACTGACCTGTGTGTGTGTGTCCCACTGACCTGTGTGTGTGTGTGTCCCACTGACCTGTGTGTGTGTGTGTGTGTGTCCCACTGACCTGTGTGTGTGTGTGTGTGTGTGTGTCCCACTGACCTGTGTGTGTGTGTGTGTGTGTCCCACTGACCTGTGTGTGTGTGTGTGTGTGTCCCACTGACCTGTGTGTGTGTGTGTGTGTGTCCCACTGACCTGTGTGTGTGTGTGTGTGTGTCCCACTGACCTGTGTGTGTGTGTGTGTCCCACTGACCTGTGTGTGTGTGTGTGTCCCACTGACCTGTGTGTGTGTGTCCGTGACACTGACCTGTGTGTGTGTGTCCGTGACATTGACCTGTGTGTGTGTTTGTCCGTGACACTGACCTGTGTGTGTGTGTGTCCGTGACACTGACCTGTGTGTGTGTGTGTCCGTGACACTGACCTGTGTGTGTGTGTGTGTGTGTGTGTGTGTGTCTGTGACACTGACCTGGGTGTGTGTGTGTGTGTGTGTGTGTGTGTGTGTGTGTCCGTGACACTGACCTGTGTGTGTGTGTGTGTCCGTGACATTGACCTGTGTGTGTGTCCGTGACACTGACCTGTGTGTGTGTCCGTGACACTGACCTGTGTGTGTGTGTGTCCGTGACACTGACCTGTGTGTGTGTGTGTCTGTGACATTGACCTGTGTGTGTGTCCGTGACACTGACCTGTGTGTGTGTCCGTGACACTGACCTGTGTGTGTGTGTGTCCGTGACATTGACCTGTGTGTGTGTCCGTGACACTGACCTGTGTGTGTGTCCGTGACACTGACCTGTGTGTGTGTGTCCGTGACATTGACCTGTGTGTGTGTGTGTGTGTGTGTGTGTCTGTGACACTGACCTGTGTGTGTGTGTGTGTGTGTGTGTCTGTGACACTGACCTGTGTGTGTGTGTGTCCGTGACACTGACCTGTGTGTGTGTGTGTCTGTGACATTGACCTGTGTGTGTGTGTCTGTGACATTGACCTGTGTGTGTGTCCGTGACACTGACCTGTGTGTGTGTCCGTGACACTGACCTGTGTGTGTGTGTGTCCGTGACATTGACCTGTGTGTGTGTCCGTGACATTGACCTGTGTGTGTGTGTGTGTGTGTGTCTGTGACACTGACCTGTGTGTGTGTGTGTGTGTGTGTCTGTGACACTGACCTGTGTGTGTGTGTGTCCGTGACACTGACCTGTGTGTGTGTGTGTCTGTGACATTGACCTGTGTGTGTGTGTCCGTGACATTGACCTGTGTGTGTGTGTGTGTGTGTGTTCGTGACATTGACCTGTGTGTGTGTGTGTGTCCGTGACATTGACCTGTGTGTGTGTGTGTCCGTGACATTGACCTGTGTGTGTGTGTGTCCGTGACATTGACCTGTGTGTGTGTGTGTGTGTGTGAGACACTGACCTGTGTGTGTGTGTGTGTGTGTGTCCGTGACATTGACCTGTGTGTGTGTGTGTCCGTGACATTGACCTGTGTGTGTGTGTGTCCGTGACATTGACCTGTGTGTGTCCGTGACATTGACCTGTGTGTGTGTGTGTCCGTGACACTGACCTGTGTGTGTCCGTGACACTGACCTGTGTGTGTGTGTCCGTGACACTGACCTGTGTGTGTCCGTGACACTGACCTGTGTGTGTGTGTCCGTGACATTGACCTGTGTGTGTGTGTCTGTGACACTGACCTGTGTGTGTGTGTGTGTGTGTGTGTGTGTGTGTGTGTGTGTGTGTGTGTGTGTGTGTGTGTGTGTGTGTGTGTGTGTGTGTGTGTGTGTGTGTGTGTGTGTGTGTGTGTGTGTGTGTGTGTGTGTGTGTGTGTGTGTGTGTGTGTGTGTGTGTGTGTGTCACTGACCTGTGTGTGTGTGTGTGTCACTGACCTGTGTGTGTGTGTGTGTGTGTCCGTGACACTGACCTGTGTGTGTGTCCGTGACACTGACCTGTGTGTGTGTGTGTGTGTCCGTGACACTGACCTGTGTGTGTGTGTCCGTGACACTGACCTGTGTGTGTGTGTGTCCGTGACACTGACCTGTGTGTGTGTGTGTCCGTGACACTGACCTGTGTGTGTGTGTCCGTGACACTGACCTGTGTGTGTGTCCGTGACACTGACCTGTGTGTGTGTGTCCGTGACATTGACCTGTGTGTGTGTGTGTCCGTGACATTGACCTGTGTGTGTGTCCGTGACACTGACCTGTGTGTGTGTGTCCGTGACACTGACCTGTGTGTGTGTGTCCGTGACATTGACCTGTGTGTGTGTGTCCATGACACTGACCTGTGTGTGTGTGTGTGTGTGTGTGTGTGTGTGTGTGTGTCCGTGACACTGACCTGTGTGTGTCCGTGACACTGACCTGTGTGTGTGTGTGTCCGTGACACTGACCTGTGTGTGTGTGTGTCCGTGACACTGACCTGTGTGTGTGTGTGTCTGTGACATTGACCTGTGTGTGTGTGTCCATGACACTGACCTGTGTGTGTGTGTGTGTGTGTGTGTGTGTCCGTGACATTGACCTGTGTGTGTGTGTCCATGACACTGACCTGTGTGTGTGTGTGTGTGTGTGTGTCCGTGACATTGACCTGTGTGTGTGTCCGTGACACTGACCTGTGTGTGTGTGTGTGTCCGTGACACTGACCTGTGTGTGTGTGTGTGTCCGTGACACTGACCTGTGTGTGTGTGTCCGTGACACTGACTTGTGTGTGTGTGTCCGTGACACTGACCTGTGTGTGTGTGTGTCTGTGACATTGACCTGTGTGTGTGTCCGTGACACTGACCTGTGTGTGTGTCCGTGACACTGACCTGTGTGTGTGTGTGTCCGTGACATTGACCTGTGTGTGTGTCCGTGACACTGACCTGTGTGTGTGTGTCCGTGACATTGACCTGTGTGTGTGTGTGTGTGTGTGTGTGTGTGTGTGTGTCTGTGACACTGACCTGTGTGTGTGTGTGTGTGTGTGTGTCTGTGACACTGACCTGTGTGTGTGTGTGTCCGTGACACTGACCTGTGTGTGTGTGTGTCTGTGACATTGACCTGTGTGTGTGTGTCTGTGACATTGACCTGTGTGTGTGTCCGTGACACTGACCTGTGTGTGTGTCCGTGACACTGACCTGTGTGTGTGTGTGTCCGTGACATTGACCTGTGTGTGTGTCCGTGACATTGACCTGTGTGTGTGTGTGTGTGTGTGTCTGTGACACTGACCTGTGTGTGTGTGTGTGTGTGTGTCTGTGACACTGACCTGTGTGTGTGTGTGTCCGTGACACTGACCTGTGTGTGTGTGTGTCTGTGACATTGACCTGTGTGTGTGTGTCCGTGACATTGACCTGTGTGTGTGTGTGTGTGTGTTCGTGACATTGACCTGTGTGTGTGTGTGTGTCCGTGACATTGACCTGTGTGTGTGTGTGTCCGTGACATTGACCTGTGTGTGTGTGTGTCCGTGACATTGACCTGTGTGTGTGTGTGTGTGTGAGACACTGACCTGTGTGTGTGTGTGTGTGTGTGTCCGTGACATTGACCTGTGTGTGTGTGTGTCCGTGACATTGACCTGTGTGTGTGTGTGTCCGTGACATTGACCTGTGTGTGTCCGTGACATTGACCTGTGTGTGTGTGTGTCCGTGACATTGACCTGTGTGTGTCCGTGACATTGACCTGTGTGTGTGTGTGTCCGTGACACTGACCTGTGTGTGTCCGTGACACTGACCTGTGTGTGTGTGTCCGTGACACTGACCTGTGTGTGTGTGTCCGTGACATTGACCTGTGTGTGTGTGTCTGTGACACTGACCTGTGTGTGTGTGTGTGTGTGTGTGTGTGTGTGTGTGTGTGTGTGTGTGTGTGTGTGTGTGTGTGTGTGTGTGTGTGTGTGTGTGTGTGTGTGTGTGTGTGTCACTGACCTGTGTGTGTGTGTGTGTGTCACTGACCTGTGTGTGTGTGTGTGTGTGTCTGTGACACTGACCTGTGTGTGTGTGTGTCTGTGACACTGACCTGTGTGTGTGTCCGTGACACTGACCTGTGTGTGTGTCCGTGACACTGACCTGTGTGTGTGTGTGTGTGTCCGTGACACTGACCTGTGTGTGTGTGTCCGTGACACTGACCTGTGTGTGTGTGTGTCCGTGACACTGACCTGTGTGTGTGTGTCCGTGACACTGACCTGTGTGTGTGTCCGTGACACTGACCTGTGTGTGTGTGTCCGTGACATTGACCTGTGTGTGTGTGTGTCCGTGACATTGACCTGTGTGTGTGTCCGTGACACTGACCTGTGTGTGTGTGTCCGTGACACTGACCTGTGTGTGTGTGTCCGTGACATTGACCTGTGTGTGTGTGTCCATGACACTGACCTGTGTGTGTGTGTGTGTGTGTGTGTGTGTGTGTGTGTCCGTGACACTGACCTGTGTGTGTCCGTGACACTGACCTGTGTGTGTGTGTGTCCGTGACACTGACCTGTGTGTGTGTGTCCGTGACATTGACCTGTGTGTGTGTGTCCATGACACTGACCTGTGTGTGTGTGTGTGTGTGTGTGTGTGTGTGTCCGTGACATTGACCTGTGTGTGTGTCCGTGACACTGACCTGTGTGTGTGTGTGTGTCCGTGACACTGACCTGTGTGTGTGTGTGTGTCCGTGACACTGACCTGTGTGTGTGTGTCCGTGACACTGACTTGTGTGTGTGTGTCTGTGACACTGACCTGTGTGTGTGTCTGTGACACTGACCTGTGTGTGTGTCTGTGACACTGACCTGTGTGTGTGTGTGTCCGTGACATTGACCTGTGTGTGTGTGTCCGTGACATTGACCTGTGTGTGTGTGTGTCCGTGACACTGACCTGTGTGTGTGTGTCCGTGACACTGACCTGTGTGTGTGTGTGTCCGTGACACTGACCTGTGTGTGCTTCTTTTGTATTTGTGTGTTTCTGTTGTGTATCGATGTCAGTTGCAAACTGTTGTTTCGAGAGTGTCGTCACACCGCCATCTAGTGGCCTCTACCTGTAATGATCAGCCGCTTCATCAGCTGTCAATCAAACCCGATCAGACAGAAGTAATCGAACCAACTCTGGGTCGGTCAAGATGCGTTTGTATCCAACTTTATTGATACGCAACTGATACGAATGTTATTGATTCTTAATGTTTTTATTAACGTGAGAATAATTGACGCAAAAACTTTATTGACACAAAGACTGAGTCGAGAACTTTATTGACACAATGTTGGATCACGTTGGAGCAGCTTCTGGATTTTAAGACTTAAAAACAAAGTTAAAAAACGTCTTGTTACGTGAGACGCCGTGACCAGCTGCATTGTGGGTAATTAAGGCAACAAAGGAATCGTCGACAGGGTCTAACGTTAGTGGATTATCGTCGCAGGAGTTAAGTTAAATAAATACGTGGAAGACGTCGTACCGCGGCGTGATTTGGCGAAGAAGCTACAGTGAAGAAGACCAGGATCTTCATCTAGTGCAGGAAGCTGGTCTGGTTCTGGAAGCGGTCCAGCTGGAGTCGACCTCGCAACCTCTGGACGTCCAGAGCCTGGAAGTGATCGTCGCGGTCGTCCTGGACGATCATCTGCTGAAGCTCTCGGATCTCACGCTCCATCCTGGACCGAAGCTCTCGCTCCATCTTCATCAGAGCCTGAAACCAGCAGCAGAACCTTCAGGACTTTGATGATAGAGATGAAGATGACGATGAAGATAAGGATGATGATGGTGATGAAGATGATGATGATGAAGGTGATGATGATGATGATGAAGGTGATGAAGATGAATGTGATGATGAAGATAAGGATGATGATGATGAAGGTGATGATGATGAAGATGAAGTTGATGATGATGAAGGTGATGAAGATGATGAAGAAGATGAAGAAGATGAAGATGAAGGTGATGATGAAGATGATGAAGGTGATGAAGATGAAGGTGATGATGAAGATGAAGGTGATGATGAAGGTGATGGTGATGATGATGATGAAGAAGATGATGAAGGTGATGATGATGATGAAGATGAAGGTGATGATGATGAAGATGAAGTTGATGATGAAGATGATGAAGAAGATGAAGATGATGAAGGTGATGATGAAGATGATGAAGGTGATGATGATGAAGATGATGATGAAGATGAAGAAGATGAAGGTGATGATGAAGGTGATGATGATGATGAAGAAGATGATGAAGGTGATGATGATGATGAAGGTGATGATGATGATGATGAAGATGATGAAGGTGATGATGATGAAGATGATGATGAAGATGAAGAAGATGAAGGTGATGATGAAGGTGATGATGATGATGAAGAAGATGATGAAGGTGATGATGATGATGAAGGTGATGATGATGATGATGAAGGTGATGATGAAGATGAAGAAGATGAAGGTGATGATGATGATGAAGGTGATGATGAAGATGATGATGAAGTTGATGATGATGAAGGTGAAGATGATGATGAAGGTGATGATGATGAAGAAGATGAAGTTGATGATGATGAAGATGATGATGAAGGTGATGATGAAGATGAAGTTGATGATGATGATGAAGGTGAAGATGAAGATGAAGGTGATGATGAAGATGAAGAAGATGATGATGATGAAGATGATGAAGGTGATGATGAAGATGAAGAAGATGAAGATGAAGAAGATGAAGGTGAAGATGATGAAGATGACAAACCTTCTCTTGAGCACGTTTCTGAACCTGGTTCTCCTGTCGCTCCTGCTGAACCTTCTCAGCCAGCATAGAAAACTACAAACAAGATCAGTTTATATACATGTGTGTTTATATATATGTATATATATATACATGAATATATCCAAGTGTGTGTTCATGTATATGTATATATCTAAATATAGAGTATATATCCAAGTGTGTGTTCATGTATATGTATATATCTAAATATAGAGTATATATCCAAGTGTGTGTTCATGTATATGTATATATCTAAATATAGAGTATATATCCAAGTGTGTGTTCATGTATATGTATATATCTAAATATGGAGTATATATCCAAGTGTGTGTAGTACCTGGTCCTTGTAGTAATTCTCCAGAGACATGAACTTCTCTCTCTGTCGTCGCTGCTGCTCCTGCTGTTCTTCTCGCAGCTGAAGCCTCTGATCATTGAGACGCATCTTCTGCATCTGGAGACCTTCTTCAAACATCTGCTGGAACATCTGCACACATGAACACATGAACACACACATGAACACACACATGAACACATGAACACACACATGAACACACACATGAACACACACATGAACACATACATGAACACACACATGAACACATGAACACATGAACACACACATGAACACATGAACACATGAATGAACACATGAACTCATGAACACATGAACACACACATGAACACATGAACACATGAATGAACACATGAACACACACATGAACACATGAACACACACATGAACACATGAACACACACATGAACACATGAACACACACATGAACTCATGAACACATGAACACACACATGAACACATGAACACACACATGAACACATGAACACACACATGAACACACACATGAACACATGAACACACACATGAACACATGAACACACACATGAACACATGAACACATGAATTAACACATGAACACATGAACACATGAACACACACATGAACACACACATGAACACATGAACACATGAACACATGAATGAACACATGAACACATGAATGAACACATGAACACACACATGAACACATGAACACATGAACACACACATGAACACATGAACACACACATGAACACATGAACACACACATGAACACATGAACACATGAACACACACATGAACACATGAACACATGAACACACACATGAACACATGAACACACACATGAACACACACATGAACACATGAACACATGAACACACACATGAACACATGAACACACATGAACACATGAACACATGAACACACACATGAACACATGAACACACACATGAACACATGAACACACACATGAAAACACACATGAACACACACATGAACACACACATGAACACACACATGAACACATGAACACACACATGAACACACACATGAACACACACATGAACACACACATGAACACATGAACACACACATGAACACACACATGAACACACACATGAACACATGAAAACACACATGAACACACACATGAACACACACATGAACACATGAACACACACATGGACACACACATGAACACACACATGAACACACACATGGACACATGAACACACACATGAACACACACATGAACACACACATGAACACACACATGAACACACACATGAACACATGAACACACACATGAACACATGAACACACACATGAACACATGAACACACACATGAACACATGAACACACACATGAACACACACATGAACACATGAACACATGAACACACACATGAACACATGAACACACACATGAACACACACATGAACACATGAACACACACATGAACACACACATGAACACATGAACACACACATGAACACATACATGAACACACATGAACACACATGAACACACACATGAACACATGAACACATGAACACACACATGAACACATGAACACATGAACACACACATGAACACACACATGAACACACACATGGACACATGAACACACACATGAACACACACATGAACACACACATGAACACACACATGAACACACACATGAACACACACATGAACACATGAACACACACATGAACACATGAACACACACATGAACACATGAACACACACATGAACACATGAACACACACATGAACACACACATGAACACATGAACACATGAACACACACATGAACACACACATGAACACACACACACATGAACACACACACACATGAACACACACACACACAAACACAAACACACACACACGCACAAGATCTTCTTCTTCACTCAAACATGATCTTCTCTCACTCTCTCCTCGTGGGTCCTGGTCTTCATCAGACGAGCTCGGTGCTGGACATGGAAGTCCTGGTGGTACTTCTTGGCTCGAGCCACCTGCTGCCTCTGGTCCCTCAGCCTGCTCTGGACCAGCTTCTGCTGCTGCACCTGGTCCTGGACGTCCCTCTGAAGGACCAACAGAACCTGCTCAGGATGGAGTCTCAGGTGAAGGTTCCTCACCCTCCACTCACCAGGTGAGCTCGGTGCACCTGCTGCTTCTGGACCAGCGCCTGCAGCAGCTCGTGCTTCCTCTGGGCCTCCTGCAGCTGTGGAGACGGGGTCAAGGTCACGTGACCACGGCTTTGATTGACAGCTCGTACCTCGCCGGAGACCCTGTGGCGCCGGCGAGGAGACGCCGCCGCCGTGAGTCGCTCCAGGTGCTGCGTCTGCTTCTGCCACATGTGACCCAGAGCCTGGGAGGAGATGTGGAGGTGAGGGAGCTCCTCCAGGAGCAGAGGGAGGACCTCCTTCTTCTTCTTCTTCTCTGCAAAACCAAGTGATGATCACTCTCTGCCGCCCTCTGGAGGACGAGCCGTGAACTACCTGTCGGCGGCGTCTTGTGTCTGGTCTTAGCTGCTGAAGATCTGCTGCCTCGAGACACGTCCTTCAAGATGGCCTCCCTGTACTCGCGCTCCTGCACGGACGCGCGTTATTACATGTTATTACATGTTATTACATGTTATTACATGTTATTACACGGTATTACACGTTATTACACGTTAATACACATCATCAGGTGTTCTACGACGCTCTTCACTCACGGCCTCCTGAGCTCGCAGACGAACGAGGTCCAGCTCCTCACACTCGTATCTCCTCAGCTCGTCCTCGTAGATCTGCTGCAGCAGAGCCTGAAGGACACGTTCAAATGACTCACTTACATACATTTGAGTAATATGTAGCATTATATATAATATAGTATATTTTATTATACAAAAAAATAACAAAAGTTCAATCACAATATTCAACTTTTCAAACGTTTGATTTTTAAACCACTTTAGTCGAATCATTTGATTCAATCGTTTCTATTTTTAAATGTTGAAATTTTCCTTGTTTTTTTGGTGATAATGTTTTTTGTGACTCAACGTATTTATATTGAATTTAAAAGAATATTTAATAATTCATTATGAATTAGAAATATTGACAAATGTAACATCGAAATATCTAAATATTTCACTCAGTCTGGCATCGATTTCCCGTGAAACTGAGCGACATCAGAGAGGAGCCGCCGGCGCGTCGTGATATGCATGTGTCTGTAGGTGTGTGTGTGTGTGTGACTGTGGGTGTGTGTGCGACTGTGTGTCTGTGGGTGTGTGTGCGACTGTGTGTCTGTGGGTGTGTGTGCGACTGTGTGTCTGTGGGTGTGTGTGCGACTGTGTGTCTGTGGGTGTGTGTGCGACTGTTGGTGTGCGTGTGTGTGCGTGTGCGACTGTGTGTCTGTGGGTGTGTGTGCGACTGTTGGTGTGCGTGTGCGTGCGTGCGTGCGTGCGAGTGCGCGTGCGTGTGCGTGCGTGCGCGTGCGCGTGCGTGCGTGCGTGTGTGTGCGTGTGTGTGTGTGCGTGTGTGTGTGTGTGTGCGTGTGCGTGCGTGTGCGACTGTGTGTGCGTGCGACTGTGTGTCTGTGCGTGTGTGCGTATGTGTGCGTGTGCGTGCGTGCGTGCGTGCGTGCGTGCGTGTGTGTGTGTGTGTGTGTCATTAACAGAACACTTACTCTTCTATGTTTCCTGGCAGATGTTCCGAGTCGTTCTCTCGTACGATCAGGTGTGAAGAGACTCTGAGCTTCTGTCTCGTCGTCTGGTTGAGGAACCTCTGAGGAGCAGAGACTGACGGTCAGTTGGTTTGATGGAGAAGAAGAAGAAGAACATCTGACCTGGAGCTGTTGATGGTCGTCTGGAGGGGTCGTCATCTCTGACCTCGCTGACCTCTCTGACCTCTCTGACCTCTCTGACCTCGCCGCTTTCATCCAGAACTCTCTTCAGCATCTGAACACAGGTCGAAGGTCAATGTTTGTCAGGGTCGAGCGAGGGTCCAACAGAACCGTCACCTGATCCAGAGCCTCGATGCGATTGGACAGTTTGTCAGAGATCCACAGCAGCTCCTTCTCCGCCTTCTTGTTCTTCTCCCGGCGCCGGGTCAGCGAGTCCGTGACCTTCGACCCGCCGTCCGTCCTCGGGTCCTCTCTCCCGCGCCTGCGACCCGTGACCTCCTCGCGACCTTCGCCCGTGCGCGGCGGCGGCGACGGGGTCGAGGTCGACGCGTCCTCCTGCAGCTCCAGGAACAGAACGTCCGGTTGGGTTCGGAACAGAACCCGGTTCGGACCTGAACGGGTCGACTGAGGAGAGAAGAGACCAGATACTGTTTAGAAAGTACGAGTTATAGTAAGTATTTAAAAGATCTTCTGGTCTCTTGTGTGTTTATATATATATATACACACGTGTGTGTTCATGTGTACATTTATCAATGTGTGTGTTTATATACACCTGTGTGTTTATTTTTATATATATATATATATATATATATATATATATATATATATATATATATATATGTGTATTCATGTAGATGTATATATAAATATGTGTATTCATGTATATATATATAAAAGTGTGTGTTTTTTTAAATTTTGATATGCATTTTATTTATACACATATATACATATATAGATACACGTTTGTATAAATTCATGTATATATATATATAATATATGTCTTGGTTCAAGACATATATTATATATGTTTATATATATATAATATATATATATAAACACATATAATATAATATATATATAATATATGTCTTGGTTCAAGACATATATTATATATATATTATATATGTTTATATATATATAATATATATATAATATATGTCTTGGTTGGAGACACTGAGGAACAGTATCTCCTCCAGACGTTCTTCTGACCTCCAGCTTCTCTCCGTCCGTCTTCACTGCTCGACGACTTGACCTTTCACTGTGACCTGAGAGAGAAACATTGTCACGGAAGGTCAAGCAGGTCAACGACCCTGGGAAGCCCCATAATGCACTGCAACGGTCAACATTTAAAAGCTAAAAACGCAGTATAATCGATGAATCAGGATCAACACGAGACGTCGTAACGATGTTTGTCAAACAAGTTTGTGTCAATAACTTTGAACTTTGAACTCTGAGGAGAAACAGGTTCTTTAAGATAAACATTTAAATCTCGAGGAAACATGTTTTAAATCTTCTTTCTCTGACACACACGTCCTCGGGTTAAAGGTCACAACATCTAGGAACAGACGAAGGTCATCGGAGTCATGGGAATATTTGACACTTTAAATGTTGAAACACTCACCGACACACACCGACACACACCGACACACACAGACACACACAGACACACACCGACACACACCGACACACACCGACACACACCGACACTCACCGACACTCACCGACACACACCGACACACACCGACACACACCGACACACACCGACACACACCGACACACACCGACACACACCGACACACACCGACACACACACCGACACACACACCGACACACACCGACACACACCGACACACACCGACACACACCGACACACACACCGACACACACACCGACACACACCGACACACACCGACACACACCGACACACACCGACACACACCGACACACACAGACACACACAGACACACACTGACACACACCGACACACACCGACACACACACCGACACACACACCGACACACACACCGACACACACACCGACACACACACCGACACACTAACTCACTCACACACTGACACTCACTAACTCACTGACTCACCAGGCGACTCACACTCGTGAGGAGAAGACGATCCGTTCCTGGACCTGCAGGTCTGTGTGATTGACAGGTGTGATTGACAGGTATCAGAGACTCATCCTCAGGTGTTGAATCCTTGACTTACGTTGACCTCTGAACTGGAGACTCGCTCCTGCTGGCTGTGATTGGCTGTGGCCGCGGGTTGATTGACAGGAGGTCTGGGAGGAGCGTCGCACTGGACCGGAGGCTGCAGGACGACGGCCGTGTGTGTCGGAGAAGATGAGTCAAGGTCGACGGGTCGAGCTGAAGGGCAGGAGTCAGGAGTGACCGGAGAACCTGAGAGAACATATGTTTTAAATGAGTCGACTTTCAATCTACTTCCTGTGCACCTTCTACTTCCTGTGCACCTTCTACTTCCTGTGCACCTTCTACTTCCTGTGCACCTTCTACTTCCTGTGCACCTTCTACTTCTTGTGCACCTTCTACTTCCTGTGCACCTTCTACTTCCTGTGCACCTTCTACTTCCTGTGCACCTTCTACTTCCTGTGCACCTTCTACTTCTTGTGCACCTTCTACTTCCTGTGCACCTTCTACTTCCTGTGCACCTTCTACTTCCTGTGCACCTTCTACTTCCTGTGCACCTTCTACTTCCTGTGCACCTTCTACTTCCTGTGCACCTTCTACTTCTTGTGCACCTTCTACTTCTTGTGCGCCTTCTACTTCCTCTCGCATTCCACTTCTTGTGCACCTTCTACTTCCTCTCACCTTCCACTTCTTGTGCACCTTCTACTTCTTGTGCACCTTCTACTTCTTGTGCACCTTCTACTTCCTCTCACCTTCCACTTCTTGTGCACCTTCTACTTCTTGTGCACCTTCTACTTCTTGTGCACCTTCTACTTCCTCTCGCCTTCCACTTCTTGTGCACCTTCTACTTCCTCTCACCTTCTACTTCTTGTGCACCTTCTACTTCCTCTCACCTTCTACTTCTTGTGCGCCTTCTACTTCCTCTCGCATTCCACTTCTTGTGCACCTTCTACTTCCTCTCACCTTCTACTTCTTGTGCACCTTCTACTTCTTGTGCACCTTCTACTTCTTGTGCACCTTCTACTTCCTCTCACCTTCTACTTCTTGTGCACCTTCTACTTCTTGTGCACCTTCTACTTCCTCTCGCCTTCCACTTATTGTGCACCTTCTACTTCCTCTCACCTTCTACTTCTTGTGCACCTTCTACTTCTTGTGCGCCTTCTACTTCCTCTCGCATTCCACTTCTTGTGCACCTTCTACTTCCTCTCACCTTCTACTTCTTGTGCACCTTCTACTTCTTGTGCACCTTCTACTTCCTCTCACCTTCTACTTCTTGTGCACCTTCTACTTCTTGTGCACCTTCTACTTCCTCTCGCATTCCACTTCTTGTGCACCTTCTACTTCCTCTCACCTTCTACTTCTTGTGCACCTTCTACTTCTTGTGCGCCTTCTACTTCCTCTCGCATTCCACTTCTTGTGCACCTTCTACTTCTTGTGCACCTTCTACTTCTTGTGCGCCTTCTACTTCCTCTCGCATTCCACTTCTTGTGCACCTTCTACTTCTTGTGCACCTTCTACTTCCTCTCGCCTTCCACTTCTTGTGCACCTTCTACTTCCTCTCACCTTCTACTTCTTGTGCACCTTCTACTTCTTGTGCACCTTCTACTTCTTGTGCGCCTTCTACTTCCTCTCGCATTCCACTTCTTGTGCACCTTCTACTTCCTCTCGCATTCCACTTCTTGTGCACCTTCTACTTCCTCTCACCTTC
>NC_141818.1:1315783-1435783 GCF_982586985.1 Callionymus lyra | reverse complement strand
AAACTAGAAAACTAAAAATAATTAGTTATTTACTGATAAGGTTGATCTCTTCACCTGGCAAGTCCTCCTGGATCTCTTCACCTCCACCTGAGTCCTCCTGGATCTCTTCACCTCCACCTGAGTCCTCCTGGATCTCTTCACCTCCACCTGAGTCCTCCTGGATCTCTTCACCTCCACCTGAGTCCTCCTGGATCTCTTCATGAAGATATTCTAACAAACCGTCAAATATTTCCAGCAGGTTCTTGATGGACTCATGTTCCCCTGAGACCACGTTCTCTCCTGCACACAACACAAAACATAACAAATGTGTTTTCCTCTGTTCGTCCACAGACGGGTTCATCCCTTTCCACGCCTCCATTTCAACATGTCAATCATATTTAAATCAACCAATGATTCTCCTCTGAGCGTCACATAAATACTTTATTTAAATAAATACTTTATGTACATAAAAGATAAGTGGCTTGTTTGAATCATCTTAAGATGATGATGAAGATGATGAAGATGAAAATGATTTCTCTTTTTCTACCCCATTCATTTCAATGGTGAACATCTTCAACTCATGTTTCAACTCCTTTCACTTTGACCTACTACTTATACTTTTACTACTACTTACACTACTAATACTACTACAACTTATACTTTTACTACAAATTCTACTACTACTTTTACTTTTCTACTATTTCTACTTTTACTACTACCGGTAATTCAACTTCTTATACTTTTACTACTACTTCTACTAACACTACTACTACTTCTACTACAAATTCTACTACTACTTTTAAATTTCTACTACTTCTAGTTTTACTACCAAGTCCACTTCTACTTCCACAGCAGGGTCCACATACACACTGCATTAATAGTTCTTTCACTTGTTTCTGAATCATTGAAATGGTTGATACATGAGTCAATGAGTGAGAAACATATTTATACACTTGTGAGTTAATATCCTCTCATGTGACCACAAGTGTGTGTTAATTATTGATCGACATTGATCGTTAACGTGTCGCTGATCAACGATTGTCAACATGAAGCTGACGTGGATCTGAGCAGTAAATACGTTCAGATCTTCATTCTTCATAAAGACGTTTAAAAGGTGCTGCAGGTGTCGTTACCTGTGATGTGAGAGAGACTGATCTGAAGATAATCCAAGGACAGCGAGTCGATCACCGACTGAACGTTGTGAGCGTCGTCCTCTTGAGAACGTGGACTCGCAATAAAATCTGACGAAAACAAGTTTAACATTTAGATTTGAACGTTATTTAAATGATGGCAAAGACATGTGAACATCAAATAGAATTTGACAAACTGTAATAAGTTTAAATGGAACTGTTGTTTTTTTATTTACCTGGAACTTTTTCTCCCAAGATGGTCTGATAGAGTGAAATGAAGACATTTGAATTACAGTCCGACAGTTTCTGTGTTTGAAGGTTTATGTTGCACTTGGTGAGGAGATCGTTTGCCACCGCGACCCAATCTGTGGAAGGACAGCAGTGAGTGAGTAATATTTGTAGAGCTTTTCCAGACCAGGGTCACAAAGAACTTAAACAATCAAAACCATTCTCAATAAAGTATTTACTTTAAAGGACAAGAAAACACCGAGAACAACACAGGAGTCTCAGAGAATCAAGGAAAAGCTCAAATAAAAGTGTGTTGAGATGTTAAGATCACTGATGGAAGGTCTGACCATGAATAGATATGAAAGTAAGAACCAGAATTTTAAAATGATCCTGAAAGAAACTGGCAGCCAGTGAAGAGTTTGAAGGAGAAATGTGAGTTCTTCTACTAGAGCAGCCAGTGAAGAGTTTGAAGGAGAAATGTGAGTTCTTCTACTAGAGCAGCCAGTGAAGAGTTTGAAGGAGAAATGTGAGTTCTTCTACTAGAGCAGCCAGTGAAGAGTTTGAAGGAGAAATGTGAGTTCTTCTACTAGAGCAGCCAGTGAAGAGTTCGAAGGAGAAATGTGAGTTCTTCTACTAGAGCAGCCAGTGAAGAGTTCGAAGGTGAAATGTGAGTTCTTCTACTAGAGCAGCCAGTGAAGAGTTCGAAGGTGAAATGTGAGTTCTTCTACTAGAGCAGCCAGTGAAGAGTTTGAAGGAGAAATGTGAGTTCTTCTACTAGAGCAGCCAGTGAAGAGTTTGAAGGAGAAATGTGAGTTCTTCTACTAGAGCAGCCAGTGAAGAGTTCGAAGGAGAAATGTGAGTTCTTCTACTAGAGCAGCCAGTGAAGAGTTTGAAGGAGAAATGTGAGTTCTTCTACTAGAGCAGCCAGTGAAGAGTTTGAAGGAGAAATGTGAGTTCTTCTACTAGAGCAGCCAGTGAAGAGTTTGAAGGAGAAATGTGAGTTCTTCTACTAGAGCAGCCAGTGAAGAGTTCGAAGGTGAAATGTGAGTTCTTCTACTAGAGCAGCCAGTGAAGAGTTTGAAGGAGAAATGTGAGTTCTTCTACTAGAGCAGCCAGTGAAGAGTTCGAAGGTGAAATGTGAGTTCTTCTACTAGAGCAGCCAGTGAAGAGTTCGAAGGTGAAATGTGAGTTCTTCTACTAGAGCAGCCAGTGAAGAGTTCGAAGGTGAAATGTGAGTTCTTCTACTAGAGCAGCCAGTGAAGAGTTTGAAGGAGAAATGTGAGTTCTTCTACTAGAGCAGCCAGTGAAGAGTTTGAAGGAGAAATGTGAGTTCTTCTACTAGAGCAGCCAGTGAAGAGTTTGAAGGAGAAATGTGAGTTCTTCTACTAGAGCAGCCAGTGAAGAGTTTGAAGGAGAAATGTGAGTTCTTCTACTAGAGCAGCCAGTGAAGAGTTTGAAGGAGAAATGTGAGTTCTTCTACTAGAGCAGCCAGTGAAGAGTTTGAAGGAGAAATGTGAGTTCTTCTACTAGAGCAGCCAGTGAAGAGTTTGAAGGAGAAATGTGAGTTCTTCTACTAGAGCGGCTCAGAATAAATAGGAACTTGTTCAAGCCGCTCCACAAATAACAAAAACTGCACCTTCATGTTTAGTTATTTGTCTTTTCTAGTGAATAAAACACAAGAGAAGCGGTTGGTTCTTCAGACATGAAACATGATGAGGTCCTAAAAAGGTGCCAGAGGCGCCTGAACCGGTTTTTCTACATGTGACACAGCTTTGAGTTTACTTTGCGTCGACTGACAACTTTGTCCTGGAAAACATGACGTATCTAAAGTTAACTCTTCACTAGTTCTTCCAGGATGTGAAAGAAATCATTTTACGAGAGTCATTTTCTTCTTCAACTTTTGTTAAAACGAGTGTTTTTGTTCTGAGAAAGTGTTATTGTGTAGTTATTACACTGTAGTTATTACACGGTAGTTACTACACTGTAGTTACTACACAGGAGTGTTTGTTCCTGAACGCCTCATATGTAAACGTCATCAGTCCTGTGACCCTGATGTAAAAGGCATTATTATTGTTATACAATATTCACGTTAATATAACTTAAATAAAGTCTCAGTGGTAGAAACGAAATCATTTGTTTTGTAAATAAATAAATAACTTTGAACAAACGTTTATCTTCTAACTTAGTCACAGCTTCAGTTCAACATTAAAGCACGAATACAGAACACGTGATACAAACTCTGCCTGTATGACCTGCTGCCTTCACAGACATGACTTCCTGTAAGTTATCAATATATTTCAACTTTATAAAAGCATTTGTTTACATTGTGAGCTAATAGCATTAGCCGCGACTTAGCATTAGCTTGCGCTACATTTACCTCTGTCTCCCTCCTGAGTTCCCATCAAACAGGTTTGAGCGGAAAACGTAGAAGCGAAAGCGAAGTAAGTTCCAGGAAAAGGTAGAAAAGTTGAAGAGTTTTCTTCTCGTTTGTTTTATTAAAGGAAACAAAAAATCTACGAGCTCTCGTTTCAAACTCAAGTCTTATTTGATTGGACGTTTATTTGGTTCCGGAAGTAGATCTCATGTTTCAGTGCTGCCTCCTGCTGGTCGGTCCTGTCACTACATCATCAGAAGAAACAACGAGTAGTTTTTCTTTTTTAAAACATCTCTTTATTGGGATTTTTAAGTTATTGCAAAACATTCAAACAAAAAATACTCTAACAACCAGACCCTACACACACAATAAATACAAATACAAATAAAATCGATAAAGAAGTAAAATAAAACACAAAGTACTGCATTTTGCATTCAGTACAATAAGTATACGAAATTATACATTTTGTCGTTAATAATCCGGTACCAAGTATTTTTCTGTGAACTATTCAAGAAAATGTTCCCAAATTTTTCCAAAATGCTTTTATTTGTCCTTCAATGAATAGTAAGTAAGATATTTATATTAATAGTTGATATTTTCATACATATGAGACAGTTCTTGCAACCAATACTGGGTCCAGTGTTTCCTCTTCCAATACATTTGTTGTCTTGTAAAATACACAGGTCTATAAAAACTATTTCACTCTTTGTGTAGTTTGTGGATACATACCAAGAATACCTAATGAAGGGTCACATTTAATGCTAATATTTAACATTTTCCACAATTCAGAGACAACATACGACAAGTATTTTAAAACAAATCCTACTTTTTTTTAATCTTTACACAACAACCAAGGATTCAACACTGAAGACATTATATCAACATCATTTAAATGTTATTTTAGTTGGACGTTTAATGAAACTAGTATTGGTTGTGTTAAGAAAGATTCAGATGTTTATATATGTGCTATTTTATAACAACCTTTAGTTAATACTGTGGAAGAACAACAACATATGTTGTTATAAAGCCAAGGGTCGTGATGTTTCACTTCATATGTGTGACATGAACTTCCAGATAATAATAAAGAAAGTTTTTTTTAAACCACAAGTTAAAAGTAATGACATCTCATTAAACTTTCTCCTCAAGTGCGACAAATTGAAAACACTTTTTTACAAAAAAACACACAGAAAGTAAGTGAAACAAACTAATACGTCAGCGACTGACAATCTAGACGATTTCTTTCTCACAGATCCAATAGTTTTTATCTTGACACGGAATATCATTCCAGCTGTTTTCCAGATGATGGAACCTTGTTTCAACACAGAATTCTGGTTTCTGCTCAAAACCATTGGGCTCCCCTGGACCCCAGAAGCTGGAACACAAATGTTATTGATTCAAATGTGTGTGTGTGTGTGTGTGTGTGTGTGTGTGTGTGTGTGTGTGTGAGTGTGTGTGTGTGTGTGTGTGTGTGTGTGTGTGTGTGTGTGTGTGTGTGTGTGTGTGTGTGTGTGTGTGTGTGTGTGTGTGTGTGTGTGTGTGTGTGTGTGAGTGTGTGTGTACCTCCTGGTCAGTGGAGTTCCATCCACCCAAACCCACTCCTCCTTTATCTTCGTCAGTCCAATCCAGATTAATTTTGCAAAGTTGTTTATGAGCTTCTAAGAAAAAGTTACAGATCAAACAGGAGAATATTAATAATATTATACATTATTATAATATTATTAATATTATTATTGTTATTACTACGTTGCTCACCTGCTCTTCTCTGCTGCTGACGACCACCAGATCTGAACCTCGTTCCACACAGAAGTCTCTGCTGTCGGAATAGTTTTTCTGAACCGATGAGATGTAGTAGAGACTGCGAGGGAAATAAATCCATCCTTGTTCGAAATATTTGTCTGTTTGAGTCAAAAAAACAACTTCATCACAATGTATCACGATACACCACGATACACCACGATACATCACGATACATCACGATACGTCACGATACGTCACGATAGTTCACAATTAATCCCGATACATCACGATACGTCACAATAGTTCACAATGAATCACGATACATCACGATATGTCACGATAGTTCACAATTAATCCCGATACGTCACGATACATCACGATACGTCACGATACACCACGATACGTCACGATAGTTCACAATTAATCCCGATACATCGCGATACGTCACAATAGTTCACAATGAATCCCGATACATCACGATACGTCACAATAGTTCACAATTAATCACAATATGTCACTATACACCACGATATGCCACGGTATGTCACAATAGTTCACAATTAATCACGATACATCACGATACGTCACAATAGTTCACAATTAATCACGATACATCACGATACGTCACAATAGTTCACAATGAATCACGATATGTCACTATACACCACGATACACCACGGTACGTCACAATAGTTCACAATTAATCACGATACATCACGATACGTCACAATAGTTCACAATTAATCACGATACATCGCGATACGTCACAATAGTTCACAATTAATCACGATACATCACGATACGTCACAATAGTTCACAATTAATCACGATACATCACGATACGTCACAATAGTTCACAATGAATCACGATATGTCACTATACACCACGATACACCACGGTACGTCACAATAGTTCACAATTAATCACGATACATCACGATACGTCACAATAGTTCACGATATGTCACTATACACCACGATACACCACGGTACGTCACAATAGTTCACAATTAATCACGATACATCACGATACGTCACAATAGTTCACAATGAATCACGATACATCACGATATGTCACGATAGTTCACAATTAATCCCGATACATCACGATATGTCACAGTAGTTCACAATGAATCACGATACATCACGATATGTCACGATAGTTCACAATTAATCCCGATACATCGCGATACGTCACAATAGTTCACAATGAATCCCGATACATCACGATATGTCACAATAGTTCACAATTAATCCCGATACATCACGATATGTCACAGTAGTTCACAATTAATCACGATACATCACGATATGTCACAATAGTTCACAATTAATCACGATACATCACGATACGTCACAATAGTTCACAATGAATCACGATACATCACGATATGTCACGATAGTTCACAATTAATCCCGATACGTCACGATACATCACGATACGTCACGATACACCACGATACGTCACGATACATCACGATAGTTCACAATTAATCCCGATACATCGCGATACGTCACAATAGTTCACAATGAATCCCGATACATCACGATATGTCACAATAGTTCACAATTAATCCCGATACATCACGATATGTCACAGTAGTTCACAATTAATCACGATACATCACGATATGTCACAATAGTTCACAATGAATCACGATACATCACGATATGTCACGAAAGTTCACAATGAATCACGATACATCACGATATGTCACGAAAGTTCACAATTAATCACGATATGTCACTATACACCACGATACACCACGGTACGTCACAATAGTTCACAATTAATCACGATACATCACGATACGTCACAATAGTTCACAATGAATCCCAATACATCACGATACGTCACGATAGCCCACAATTAATCCCGATACATCACGATACGTCACGATAGTTCACAATTAATCACGATACGTCACGATAGTTCACAATGAATCCCGATACATCACGATACGTCACGATAGTTCACAATTAATCACGATACGTCACGATAGCCCACAATTAATCACGATACATCACGATACGCCACGATAGTTCACAATTAATCACGATATGTCACTATACACCACGATACACCACGGTACGTCACAATAGTTCACAATTAATCACGATACATCACGATACGTCACAATAGTTCACAATGAATCCCAATACATCACGATACGTCACGATAGCCCACAATTAATCCCGATACATCACGATACGTCACGATAGTTCACAATTAATCACGATACATCACGATATGTCACAATTAATCCCGATACATCGCGATACGTCACAATAGTTCACAATGAATCCCGATACATCACGATATGTCACAATAGTTCACAATTAATCCCGATACATCACGATATGTCACAGTAGTTCACAATTAATCACGATACATCACGATATGTCACAATAGTTCACAATGAATCACGATACATCACGATATGTCACGAAAGTTCACAATGAATCACGATACATCACGATATGTCACGAAAGTTCACAATTAATCACGATATGTCACTATACACCACGATACACCACGGTACGTCACAATAGTTCACAATTAATCACGATACATCACGATACGTCACAATAGTTCACAATGAATCCCGATACATCACGATACGTCACAATAGTTCACAATGAATCCCAATACATCACGATACGTCACGATAGCCCACAATTAATCCCGATACATCACGATACGTCACGATAGTTCACAATTAATCACGATACGTCACGATAGTTCACAATGAATCCCGATACATCACGATACGTCACGATAGTTCACAATTAATCACGATACGTCACGATAGCCCACAATTAATCACGATACATCACGATACGCCACGATAGTTCACAATTAATCACGATATGTCACTATACACCACGATACACCACGGTACGTCACAATAGTTCACAATTAATCACGATACATCACGATACGTCACAATAGTTCACAATGAATCCCAATACATCACGATACGTCACGATAGCCCACAATTAATCCCGATACATCACGATACGTCACGATAGTTCACAATTAATCACGATACGTCACGATAGTTCACAATGAATCCCGATACATCACGATACGTCACGATAGTTCACCATTAATCACGATACGTCACAATAGTTCACAATGAATCCCAATACATCACGATACGTCACGATAGCCCACAATTAATCCCGATACATCACGATACGTCACGATAGTTCACAATTAATCACGATACGTCACGATAGTTCACAATGAATCCCGATACATCACGATACGTCACGATAGTTCACAATTAATCACGATACGTCACGATAGCCCACAATTAATCACGATACATCACGATACGCCACGATAGTTCACAATTAATCACGATATGTCACTATACACCACGATACACCACGGTACGTCACAATAGTTCACAATTAATCACGATACATCACGATACGTCACAATAGTTCACAATGAATCCCAATACATCACGATACGTCACGATAGCCCACAATTAATCCCGATACATCACGATACGTCACGATAGTTCACAATTAATCACGATACATCACGATATGTCACAATTAATCCCGATACATCGCGATACGTCACAATAGTTCACAATGAATCCCGATACATCACGATATGTCACAATAGTTCACAATTAATCCCGATACATCACGATATGTCACAGTAGTTCACAATTAATCACGATACATCACGATATGTCACAATAGTTCACAATGAATCACGATACATCACGATATGTCACGAAAGTTCACAATGAATCACGATACATCACGATATGTCACGAAAGTTCACAATTAATCACGATATGTCACTATACACCACGATACACCACGGTACGTCACAATAGTTCACAATTAATCACGATACATCACGATACGTCACAATAGTTCACAATGAATCCCGATACATCACGATACGTCACAATAGTTCACAATGAATCCCAATACATCACGATACGTCACGATAGCCCACAATTAATCCCGATACATCACGATACGTCACGATAGTTCACAATTAATCACGATACGTCACGATAGTTCACAATGAATCCCGATACATCACGATACGTCACGATAGTTCACAATTAATCACGATACGTCACGATAGCCCACAATTAATCACGATACATCACGATACGCCACGATAGTTCACAATTAATCACGATATGTCACTATACACCACGATACACCACGGTACGTCACAATAGTTCACAATTAATCACGATACATCACGATACGTCACAATAGTTCACAATGAATCCCAATACATCACGATACGTCACGATAGCCCACAATTAATCCCGATACATCACGATACGTCACGATAGTTCACAATTAATCACGATACGTCACGATAGTTCACAATGAATCCCGATACATCACGATACGTCACGATAGTTCACCATTAATCACGATACGTCACGATAGTTCACAATTAATCACGATACATCACGATACGCCACGATAGTTCACAATTAATCACGATACGTCACGATAGTTCACAATTAATCACGATACGTCACGATAGTTCACAATTAATCACGATAAATCACGATAGTTCACAATTAATCACGATACGCCACGATAGTTCACAATTAATCACGATACGTCACGATAGTTCACAATTAATCACGATAAATCACGATAAGTCAGGATGCATCACGATAAGTCGCGATACATCACAATACGTCACGATACGTCATGATACGTCACGATAAATCACGATACGTCACGATACATCACGATATATCACGCTACATCAGGATACGTCACGATACATCACGATACGTCACGATACATCACGATACATCACGATACATCACGGCCATTGAAATATTCACTGACGTTTTTTTTAATGTCGAAACCGATCAATAAAATACTTACTTAGGTCTGAGGTCTGGTTCTTAAAAATCAAGTCAAGGTCGGAGGACTTTGCATAGTTGTCTGTGGGTGAGTAGAAAACAGTTGTGTTGTCAGATGTGTGTTGCCTTGTGTGTCACTTAAGAAAGTGACAATAATCACTTCTGTTTTTAAAAAAAGTATTCTGGCAAAAGGTGTCATTTCAAAACTTCCCTTTGGGATTTTCTGTTCTTTCAAAATCCTGCACTTGTGTGTCTTGGAGCAGCTTGTGTGTAATGTTTGTGTGTTTTTACTCACAGTCAACAACACGAAGAACCACAATCAGAGCCACTTGTAGGAAACACAGGAGTCCAAAAACCACAGCCAACTGTTTGTAGTCATGTTTTCCTTTGTAAAAGTGATGAACGAAAATCATGTTAAATCAACGCAAACTTGGAATCAATATTGATCAAAACTGTTCTCCAGATGACTTAAGAAATGTATTAAAGCATGTTTTTCATCCTTAATACACGTATATAATCCTTGTGAAGGTCAGAGTTCATTTAGACTTAGATTGTATCATCTTGTTCTTTCTTTTAGACTTAGATTGTATCATCTTTTTCTTTCTTTTAGACTTAGATTGTATCATCTTGTTCTTTCTTATAGACTTAGATTGTATCATCTTTTTCTTTCTTTTAGACTTAGATTGTATCATCTTGTTCTTTCTTTTAGACTTAGATTGTATCATCTTGTTCTTTCTTTTAGACTTAGATTGTATCATCTTGTTCTTTCTTTTAGACTTAGATTGTATCATCTTTTTCTTTCTTTTAGACTTAGATTGTATCATCTTGTTCTTTCTTTTAGACTTAGATTGTATCATCTTTTTCTTTCTTTTAGACTTAGATTGTATCATCTTGTTCTTTCTTGTTCTTTCTCTTCATTTCTCTTTCTTCTTGTTCTTATTTTATTTTTATGAATAATTGCTGCATTGCTGTGTCTAATTGTAAACAGACCTCCTGAGGGATCAATAAAGTTCTACCTAACCTATCCTAACCTGTAAATAAAACATGTTTTTAATGTTTACTTCAACCACAGACATTATACATTATTAAATATAACCACGACGAGCTCTTTACCTCCATGTTTGTGGAGAATGATGTGACATTAAAGCGTTTATTTGAACAGCATCAGAGCGTTTTAACAGCATTTAACAGCATAAGATAGTTTAGATGATGGAAGTCTCACCAGGTGTCGTGGTCACAACTGAGCTTCTGGGAGACCCTTCAGGCAGGTTGATGTAGTCTGGAGTCATCCTTAGATGTTTGTTCTCCAACACTCTGAGAAGGTTTGCTCCGATCCTTAATGTTGCTCGAGTTGCTTCTGCTTTTCATTCGTTTAACTTCTTCTTTTAACGTCGAAACCTTCCATTGTTGCACCAACGACTTGAACGTTTGGATATCCAACGGAAGATGTAAACAAGAACCAGAATCACTTTATCTTGAAATCATTGGACTCACAGTCTGTATGTCGTCATGACAACGCGACTCACCTGTCAATCAACAAGAAACATTGTTTTTATCAATAAATAAAAGCTTCACTTTTCTCGGATGGTTAAATTACTGCTACATATATAAAACATGATCTAATAAAGACAAATAAAGATTAATGTTTCCATCTGAGGACTGACTTTGAGCTCCTGTGCTTCCAATAAAAGTTGTAATTTTAAATGGTTTATATTTAACATGTTTGTCATAAAAACAGATAGGTTAGGTAGAACTTTATTGATCCCTCAGGAGATCTCCTTCGGGAAATTGTTTTTTCCAATTAGACACAGAAATACAGCAATTATTCGTAAAAATAAATTAAAATAAAATAAGAACAAAGAGAAATAAAGGGAAAGAACAAGATGAATAAATGCCGGTAAATAAAAAACATACACTCTATAAACATTTTTCTTTACATCCATATTTCATAAATGTGTTACAATTTAAGTTTCAGTTCTGAGTTCGTGTCCCAAAAACAAAACAACAACAAACTAGTGCTCATGCTCGACGCGCATTGATCCGCCATGTGATCCGCCGCACCTGACGTCACATCCGCCTTACAGAAGACGATCACAGTCTGCCGGCATTTTCTTTTTTTATATTCTCTCCGATCCGTGGCTTGAACTTGACGCGTCAGAAGCCAAAGGTTGACCTCGAGGTGGATTATATTCGATCTACCTGTTCAAGCCCCGCGCGAGCTGCACGTCAACATGCCTGGTTTTCAGGACCGAGATCGAGGCAGAGACCGCGGGTGAGTCCGTCGAGCTCCGGGCTCACGACGACGGTTCAGGAGCTTCAACCGCAGCGACGAGCAACTGTTGAGCTTTTGTTTGCTCGTCACCTCGTGTTCCTGACGCTAGACTAGTCTGTGAGGTGAAGCTAGTCGAGCTAACTAGCGGCTCTAACTAGTGTTCAGGGCGGAGAGAAAATGGCTGCTAGTAGCAGGTGCTGCGCTTTCTTAGCGAACTTCAGTGATGGCGCAGATCCTGCTGTTGTTGTTGTTCTTTCTGCCTCAGATCCGTTCATCCATAACTGGTCGACACTCGCTCAGACTCGTCTATAAACTCATGACCAACGAACTTGAGTTTCTTCTTCTAATGCTAAGATTAAATCATGTTTCAGTTTCATAAGGATTTCATAAACTAGTCAATAAACTAGTATCAGACTGGAGTCCAAACGTCCGGATTATAGAGTCTTATGTTTGTTTACCAGATAAGATTGATAAATAAATGATCTAATAAATACTTCAAATAGTGAAACAAAAGTTTCTTAAGGATTTCATTTACAAAACACGCCCCTAAGAGTCAATAAACTAGTACCAGAGAGTCTTATGTTTGTTTACCAGATAAGAGTCATAAATAAAAGCTCTTATAAATACTTCAATCATTGAAACAAAAGTGAGCTGTTAATATATTTACATAAATTAAATGATCAAGCTAATAATGTGCATGTTTATAAAAAAGCAGAATAAACATAATCAAAAGAACTGTAATAAAACATTAAGTGAATAATTTCCCCAGAAATAACTTTTTTATTTTTGCGTTTGTGTAAGAAAACATGTTGATCATGATGATGCAACACTAATAGACTCAGGGACTCATTCCTCGTGTTATTAGAATGTTTACTTTGGAGTTTGAGCGCAGAAGTGAAACGATGATATTCTATGTTAATCTTTGTATCTATTGTCTTTGTTATCCTTTCTTTGATCTACGTTCTTTATCTTTAGATTGTCATCTTGAACTTTGTTCTTGTTTCATGAATCTATCGTCTGTGTTGATGTGAGCTGGAGAAAGACCTCCAGAGGGATCAATAAAAGTTTTATCCCTCCATCTGTTCATATTGTACATGTTGTTTTCCAGATATGGAGGAGGACCGCCACGGTTCGGAGGCGGGGGTGGGAACAGGGGAGGCCCTAACTCTGGAAAGTTTGGCAACCCTGGTGAGAGACTGCGGAAGAAACACTGGAACCTGGATGAGCTTCCCAAGTTCCGGAAAAACTTCTATCAGGAGCACCCGGATGTTACGCACAGGGCTGCTGTAAGTCACCTTATTTTCAAACTATATACTATTTAGTGTATGTTGTTTTTGTATCATATTGTTATCACCATGTTTTCCGCACTATAAGGCGGTCTTAGAAGCCCTTAAATTTCTCAAACGACAGTGTGCCTTATATATATGAACATTACCTGGTGAGAAACTTGTTTACAAACACTTTCATGACTCTGAGCCGACACGCCGTGGGAGGAATTGCGTCATTGCGTCATCACGGGGTGGGATTTACGACGCACGTCACGTCATGGACGGCTATGGAGTGATATTACTTCCACCGTTTTGAGCGAGTGTGTCTTGGTAGTTGTACACTCAAAATCACTTTGCTGCGCTTAACCAGTCATACACGTGCGTTCAACACGTCATACACTTGCGTTCAACACGTCATACACGTGCGTTCAACATGTCATACACGTGCGCTCTAGCCGTCATACACGTGCTCAACTTCTCTGCTGCTCAACATTTGTCTGCTCACAACACAGTCTCACGCGCTGCTGCTTGAAGCCTTTTAAACATCATTTGAACATCGTTACCATGGGAGTGAACAAAGTTGTCAGAACGTTTAATAAAGTTTGACTTTATCTGTTTTGTTGACGTTCCCTTTAGCTCAGCTTTATCTAGTGGATGATAACACAACCCCAGTCCAACGTTTGTATCTTTTATTCTCTGCGCCTTATAATCCGGTGCAAAGTATTTATGAAAACACTTCTAAATTCATTCATTGAAGGTGAGCCTTATAATCTGGTGCGGAAAATACGGTACTATTGTGCTGTTTTTAATGAACTGTGACAACTTTTAATAAATTATGTTTGTGTTTTATCAATCATCGTCTGAAACCTGCTGTATACATAAAATATTATTATTTCTTCAAACTATTCGGCGAATATTCATAATGTTTCAGCCAGAACTTTTCATTCTTCTGTGTTTTCACGGTTTGTTTTTCTCGTGTCAATCCAGCAAGACGTCGAGCTCTACCGAAGAACCAAAGAAGTCACAGTAAAAGGAAGAGATTGCCCAAAACCAATTGTTAAATTCCATGAAGCTGCTTTTCCCAGTAAGTGTCCAAACACGACTCTAGTCGATGCTTCTGTTTTCAAGTGATCCGGATACAAAATGATGTGTTTGTGATCGTTCTTTCTTTCAGGCTACGCCATGGATGTCATCGTCAAACAGGGTTGGAGTGAACCGACTCCTATTCAGGCTCAAGGTTGGCCCCTGGCCCTCAGTGGGAAGGACATGGTGGGCATCGCTCAAACTGGATCTGGGAAGACTCTTGCGGTAGGTGTTGTCAGGTGGTTGTGCTGTAAAATATCTTCTGCTGAACTTTACCTTTTGAACTGGTCGTTCCAACTGTTTCTTCTCTCCCGTTGACTAATGTTGGATTATTTCCGGAGCTATAGACAAAAATGTTTGTTCATTTTAATGTAGCAACTGGATCTCAGTTTGACACTTAAAAACATCCAGACTGATCGTCTGTGACGTCTTTTATTGAAGCCTCGACGAGAAGAATTGATCAGAATTGAACGAGTCTTTCTTTTGCTCGTTTGTGGCAGACGTTTAAAGAATAACGAGCGTTATAAACCAAACAAAGACAACTGAGATCCAGTCGCTACATTAAAATGAACAAACTTTTTTGTCTATAACTCATAATAATCGACATGAGAGTAATTTGAATTGTATTTAAATGTTATGACGTCCAGTTGCATGTTTGAAACCTCAGATAGTTTGGCCTTAATTCATGTTTAAATGAAGATCATTCCTTGAATCCTAGACTGTAAAACATGGATAATAACGATGTTATTCTTCCGTCTCCAGTATCTTCTGCCAGCGATTGTGCACATTCAACATCAACCATTCCTGGAGCACGGAGACGGACCGATCGTACGTACATGTTTTCACGCTTGTGTCGCGTCGAGGACGAAACTAACCCGGGCGTCGTCGTGTCTCTGATCCAGTGTCTGGTTCTGGCTCCGACCCGTGAACTGGCCCAGCAGGTGCAGCAGGTGGCGGCGGAGTACGGCCGAGTGTCCCGGCTCAAGAGCACCTGCATCTACGGAGGTGCACCTAAGGGCCCTCAGATCAGGGATCTGGAGAGAGGTGCGTCTTCTGTTCTAAGGTTTCTGAGAGTTTTAAATGTGGCTCTGTGTGACCATGTTCTTCTGAAGGAGTGGAGATTTGCATCGCGACTCCGGGCCGCCTGATCGACTTCCTGGAGTGCAATAAAACAAACCTGCGACGCTGCACTTATCTGGTGCTGGACGAAGCCGATCGCATGCTCGACATGGGATTCGAACCACAGATCCGCAAGATAGTGGATCAGATCCGGGTAATGCCGTTTATTCAATGACATCGTGGATGGTTTGGTTTTGAGGCATCGAGACTGACCTCATGTCACCGTCTTCAAGCCCGACCGCCAGACCCTGATGTGGAGCGCCACGTGGCCCAAGGAGGTCCGACAGCTGGCCGAAGACTTCCTCAAGGAGTACGTTCAGATCAACATCGGGGCTCTGCAGCTCAGCGCCAACCACAACATCTTGCAGATCGTGGACGTTTGCAATGACATGGAGAAGGAAGACAAGTGAGTCAAATGATAACTCTTATCTCTTATATCTCTTTCATAAAAGTCTTGAACCGATGGACGTGTCGATGGATGTCGTCACTCGTTCAGTTGATGTTTCCGAAGTGATCGTGACGATTCTTCTTCTTCTGACAGACTGCTCCGCCTGCTGGAGGAGATCATGAGCGAGAAGGAGAACAAGACCATCATCTTTGTGGAGACCAAGCGTCGCTGTGACGAGATCACCAGGAGGATGAGAAGAGACGGGTAGGAGCTCACGGTTCTACGTCTTCAGATCCATGAAGCTGCAGAAACATCACAGCTCGTTGTCTCTGCTCACTTTGTTACAAACGTGGTTTATTTGAACACACACTTGTGGTGCCAACAAAACATTTTTACCTACACACTGATCTATTTAGTGGCAGCTGGTTTTTAGTTGCAACTATATTGTGCTTAAATTCTACATCCATGAAGTCGCGTGAAAAGTCATCCCCAGCTGTGATTGGGCGGCAAAGGATAGGGAGGACTCGTTATCTCCAATCTTGAAGTGATTTTTCCAATAAATGTCATCGACAAATTGAAGGGTCAAAAAGATTTTTTCTGTGGGGTTCATGCTGTAAGAGAAGAGAAGAGAAGAGGGAATCATCAGAGCCTCACTCCGTCCTGAAGTACTGTATAGATGGAGTGAGGGCTGCACGAGTAATCGTTAAAACTTGCATAAAAACTTACTTACTTATAGTAAGTAATTTGTATTTATATAGAGCTTTTCCAGACCAGGGTCACAAAGCGCTTAAACAATCAAAGCAATATTCACTAAAGTATATACTTTAAAGATCAAGATAAAACTGAGAACAACACAGGAGTCTTAGAAAATCAAGGACAAGCCTGAACAAATAAAAATGTCTTCAGATGTTTCTTGAAGGATAGACGATCTCATTTCCAAGTGACGCCGATTATTAAAATAATAATAAAAAAAATAAAAGTTGTACCGCATTTAGATCCGGGACGTCGCCTTCATGAAAACAAGCGCTCCCTCACAAGCACCCGCCCTCAAGAAGTGATCAAGGCGGAGAAAACTCCAGAGTCTGAACTGTTGTGGAAGGAGTTGAGACTGAGAGAGAAGAAGAGAATGAATCTTGAGGATGATAAATTCATTGTAACACCCCTTTAAAAAAAAAGGTGCTTATTTCTTTTTTTGGGATTCAAAGCGACACAAACCAACACAACGTTACTTGCAGACAGTGATGCTTCAGTAGCAACATCTAGCTCTCATCACCCTTTCACATGTTACACATAAATATTGTTCAAAAAGGATTATTGTGAAAATTATGCAAAGGTTGTGTAGATAAGAAAAATTAAAATCATTGTTTTTTGTTCAATAACTATTTAAATTGGGGGGAAAAAGAGTATCGTGATCTCAATTCTCAGCCGAAAAATTGTGATTCTTATTTTGTCCAGAATCGTGCAGCCCTAGATTGAGCAATATTTTGATAAAGTTTGTGTTCTGTCGTTCTGACTGTCTTTTTATGCTTTTTATGTGTATGACGTGTTGAACACACGTATGACTGGTTAAGCGCAGCAGAGTGATTTTGAGTGTACAACAACCAAGACACACTCGCTCAAACTGGTGGCAGTAATATCACTCAATAGACGTCCGCCATGATGTGACGTGCGTCGTTAATCCCACCCCGGGATGACGCTGTCTTTTTTTGAGAAATTTAAAGGCTTTTAAGTGCGTCTTATAGTGCGGAAATACGGTGGTAACAATTTGAACCTTGAACGTCTTCTCTCGTTCGTCCACAGGTGGCCTGCGATGGGCATCCACGGAGACAAGAGCCAGCAGGAGAGGGACTGGGTCCTCAACGGTGAGCCAAGGGAAAACTCCCTCGACTTCTCTCCGACACTAACTCGTGATCTTCCCGTAGAGTTCCGGTATGGCAAGGCTCCCATCCTCATCGCCACGGACGTGGCCTCCCGCGGCTTAGGTCAGTGCGTGACGTGTGGTTGTGGAAAAAATATGATTTCAGTGTTTCTTACACTTATTTTTTTAAAGAAAGTGTTTTTTTACTTTCTTTAACTTTTCTATGCATTCTCTGAGTTTTTCTCACCTTAAGGTGGAGTCTTTGTGGCAGGCGCTAGGCATGACAATCCGAGGCCTCGAGAGGGAGAAGACATATTGGAAGGGCTCGACTGGCTTGCCACCCAGTGGGCCTAGAGAGGTGAAGCTCTTGTGTGCCAGTGATCTTCTAAAAGGCTGTGTGGCTAAGCCTTTTTGTCTCTGTTGAAAATACACTCACGTCTGTTCTCTGTCCATGGATTCCCCCTGACAAAAACAAAAAAACATCCAGCTGTTTCCAACTCCAACCAAAAAACAAATCCTTGCCCCGGCGATGTGACTTTTGCCGTGCATGCTGTCGTGTTACAGAGTCGTGTTTGCAAGTCACTGGTTCGAGATTTGGATCAATTGTTACGTCTCGGAGCTTTTTTTTTTTCTTTTTTTTTCTCGTCACAGCATGGCTGCTTGTGGACTTACGGTCTTTTTTCTTTCCGTCAGAGTGCTGGAGTTCTTGAGATGGAGAGAGCAGTTGAAAATATTAAGACCTGGCACATGTGATCTAGACGGTAGTGGGTCGTCTGATTAAGAGGACAGAGAGTGACAGCTCAAAAACAAACACAGTTCCTCCCTCGCCTGCGTTTACATAGTCATGTCGAGACCTGCCTAAACCAGAGACATTTTCTCAAGTGATTACTGGCTTCTGGGAACATCTTGCCTCGATGAGACTGCTCTAGTTGTGGGGGCCCGACTTGTGTTCTCACTGTAGGAGTCCCACGGGGGGCCACTCACGACGGGGGGGCCCTGTAGTACCCGGGGGTCTGTTTGCTCTTGGCAAGACGTGTGCAGTGTGGCCTTAAATATCGAGCTTTGAGGCGCGAACCCGGGAAGTCCCGAGCTGCAAAACAAACGTACCAGTGACTGGTCCAATATTGGCTCATGCCGGAGGCCCCAGGGATTCTCGCGGCCCCAACTGCGTAGAAGCTCCTGGATGTCACTTGACAATTTGTGGGGGATTTCGCTGCGTTGGGAAAGGACTAGTGAATGCATACTCCTTAATGGTAAGACTTCCTTCTCCCTTGTAAAGAAAAGGGAGCGAATCATGCTAGCTTGTGATTACGGTAAGCTACAGGAGTGTGCATTGTTTCTCTCTTCCCACAGTAGTTACTCCCCTGGAGAAAAATGAACCCTGTTTTAATTCAAGCGTGTCTCGCTAACGGACTCTTTCCCGCAGCCTGAACCTTCAACTTTCCTCCCTCCCCCCGAGCCCTCAACAGTGCTAACTTTTCTTCTGGTCTGGCTGTTGTGGTGTGCAAACTCCCGTGTGGCCTCCATGTTTTGTTTTGCCACACTGCAACACTTTCACAGATGTGGAGGATGTGAAATTTGTCATCAATTATGACTACCCTAACTCCTCCGAGGACTATATCCACCGCATTGGACGCACGGCCCGCAGTCAAAAAACGGGCACGGCCTACACCTTCTTCACGCCCAACAACATGAAGCAGGCCGGCGACCTGATCGCTGTGCTGCGCGAGGCCAACCAGGCCATCAACCCCAAGCTGATCCAGATGGCGGAGGATCGAGGAGGTAATGTGGTCGTCAGTGTTGAGTGGTTTAACGTTTACAATGTTTCCAATAATTGAATGTCCTCAAAAGATACTGATATTCCAGTGTTTTTATCAATTCTTTATGGTTCTACTTCTATTAATTCGAAATAATGTACAAATATGGAAATAGTGCCAATATTAGTATAAAGAAATCATTTAATTATTGTAATAAGACTTTTAATACACATTCATTTATTTTCTACCGCTTTATCACCTTGTGGGGGTCCCGGGGGAGACTGGAGTCCATCCCAGTATCATAGGGCGAGAGGCAGGGGACACCCTGGACAGGATGCCACACAAAGACAGACAACCTTTCACACACACACTCATACCTATGGATGATTTCCCAATCAATTCTCTATCAACGTCTGTTTGTTTTTGGACTGTGGGAGGAAACCGGAGTGTCCGGAGTAAACCCACGCGACACGGGGAGAACATAAGAACTACACACAGAAAAATACACATTGTTAGATTCAATTACCGTATTCTCCGGACTATAAGTGTCTCCGGAGCACAAGTCGCTCCAGACATAAATGCATAATAAAGAAGTAAAAACATATATAAGTCGCACTGGAGTATAAGTCGTGTTTTTGGGGGAAATATATTTGATAAAATCCAAGAACAGACATGTGATCTTGAAAGATTAAAATAAAACTAGAGGCAACAACAGAATAATGTTCCGTTACATGAAGTGAGAACCTGGTATGTTAACATAACATATGAAGAGTTATTCAGAGAACTATAGCATCAATAACTAACTAGTTTACCAAACCATCCGTGTAACTCCAAATAACTCTTCATCCTCGTGTCACTTTTAAACAACTAACTAACTCCGGAGGTAGAAGATGCTTCCTCTTCTACGTGGAAATGATCAACACAGGCCTAGAGCGCCCTCTGGTGGTTTAGTGTGAAAATAACATGTGAAATGATATAATAATGTGTTCATAATTTCACACATAAGTCGATCCAGAGTATAAGTCGCGGACAAACTATGAAGAAACTGACACTTATTGTCCGGGAAATACAGTAGTTTTTAAACAATATTGTCTCTTTGACGTCTTGACCCTTTAAGTTTAAATTTTATTGAGTATTGTTTTAATTGTTTAAGCGCTTTGTGACCCTGGTCTGCAGAAAGTGTTTTAAGTGCTCACCGCGGTCTCTCTCGCCCCCTGCAGGCCGTGGACGAGGCGGACGCGGCGGCTACAGGGACGACCGGCGCGACAGGTACTCCGGAGGCGGCAGGAGCAGCAACTACGGTGGGAGCAACTTCAGGGACGGCGGCGAGCGAGGGTATGGTAACGGCCCCAAAGGTGGCGCCTTCGGCGGCAACAAGAGCCAGAACGGCGGCAACTTCGGCGGCGGCGGCAACTCCGGCGGCAGCTACGGTAACAGCTTCGGCAACGGTAACGGACAGGGTAAATTCGGCGGCGCCGCCGCCAACCCGGGCGGCTCGTTCGGTAGCCAAGGTTTCCAGGGTCCCCCTCAGTTCGGGGGCATGCAACGGGCCCCTCAGAACGGCATGAACCACCCGTTCCCGTTCAGCGCCCAGCAGCAGCCGTCACAGGGTCCACCTCCGCCCCCCATGCCGGCCTACCCCCTCCCCCCCCCTCCCTTTCAACAGTAGACGCCGGGTTTACGTGGGAACCTGATCTGGGTCTGATTATTAATGGTCATTTATTTTTATTTTTTTAACTGTTTTGTTTCTCTCACAGCAGGGTTGGGATTCCTCAGTGAACCCAGTGGTTTAGATGCTGCACTTTCTGTTTTTGTTACATTCCTCAGTAATTTATTTTTACTAGGTAATGCTATGTTTCCTGTTGTGATAATGATACAGTGATGTTACTGCGATTATTAATAAAGAAAAGGGTGTTTGAGACCCTTTTTCAGCAAAATGGAAAATGTGTGTTTTTGTCGCATTTAAAGGTTGAAAAGTCGCCATAAATATGTTTGGAATAAACATCTGATCTAACGGTGAAGAAGTCGGTTCTTCTGCTTCTCCATCGACTTCTGTGCATTCGTTTGATCCGAGGAAGGATCAAAACAATACATTTGTTTGAGGTAAAATGAAGATGAAGATGCAAGACCTCAAGTACAAAAAATCAAGACGCAAAAATGTTCAAATTATTTAAAAATGCCGAAGTCCGAGCGCTCGGTCCAGTCTCCGTCAAATCCTGGTTCATTGTCCAGATCCTTCCAGAGAGTGGCCCAGAACCTTCAGACTCGGGTTCAGGACCATCACAGCGGGATCTGACTCCATCTCTCGACTAAAGTCCATGTTGTGAGTCCGTTTTCTCTTGTCAACCCTCGACTGATACGACTATAAATCATCACAACCCTAGTCTTATCTTGTGTGTTTGTCTCTAACCAGTGATAGTTACCAGAGAAATGCATCGACTTGTTTTTAACCAACAGAGATAATGTTAACTAAGTTACCCACTAGAACCCTTTCTAAGAAGACCCTTTACTCAGTAGATCTCAAATCTTCAAACATATTTTCATCCTTTATTTTTTACGACTTGCACTCGCAGGACGCACAAAGAGTTCACACACTTTCAACACACACTTTCAACACACACTGATCACAGGCTTCAAAGTAATAAAGTTCAACCTTAGTTTGTGAATAATTAAAGTGTCATGAAGGTAAATACAATAATATTTTTCAATATTAGTTCTAATAGAAAAGGTAATATTGTTAACATTAATGTTTGATAAACAAGTACAGATCTGCGGGTAAATCTGAGCAAATATCTATCAAAGTAAAATACATTACAAAAAAATATATATATTTAGGTTAAAGCAACAATAAGTCGGTCACATTTGACACGTCTCAAGATTCTATTGAATACAATCCATCATTGATAAGTTAAACATTGCTGGACAGTTGCATTCAGTTGAACATATTTTATTTTATATTTTAATTCTAGAGTTAAAATAAAGAACAAATAATAATTAAAAAATACGGAATGAATTAACATTAGTGAATAAATTACGATATAAAGTTAATTACAACTGACGCAACAATATAAAACATTAACATAAAACAAGTATTATTTAATAAGTATTACAATGAATTATTAACATTAAAACAGTATTATTAGGACAACGTTGGACGTCATATTTTTTTCAGTGGCGACACTTAAAAGACGGGAATTAAAGAAATATTTCTAAAAGAAAAAGAAATCAAGTAAATGATCTGTAAAAATCAACGTTGTCAATAAAGTTTTCTAAAGCGGAAGTCACACGATCACTTCCGGTTCGCTGTAAGCGTCGCAAATTTAAACTTCTGGATCTAAAAAAACCTGCTTCTTATCCTTCGAGTTGCAAACACCAGCTTCAAGTAGTACTTCAAGAAGTACCTCCAGGTACTACGATAAGCATCGTGAATACGCGTCATGACGTCAGAGGTTTAAAGCCTCAACATGTGGACTCGCGTCAACAGAACCGTCTTCAGTCCCGTCAGAACTTTCTGCTCCACAGGCGAGGATCTGGACCTGGTCCGGCCTCTGCTGCAGCTCTGCGCGGACAGACATTACGTGTGTCCCGGGGAGAAGAACCTGGACCGCTTCAGAGCCGGACTCTCGTGCGCCTATGGACCTCTGGGCGCAGAACTTCGCGGGAACCTGCTGAGGCAGTGGCGGGTCTCCATGGTGCGTTCAAGGACCCAGATCTTTGGCGTCAAGACTCTGTGTCGAGGTCTGGAGGATGAAGACACAGAGACTTCGAGCTCCATGAGGAAGAACCTTCTTCAGGGTACAACACACACACGCACACACCATGATTGTGTCAGTAAAGGTCATGACCTCTCTGGTGCCTTCAGGTTCCATGAAGCAGTTCATCCCTTCATTCGAGCTCATGAACAAGAAGCTCCCGTTTGGTCTGGTGGAGACAGGAACCTGTTTCCAGTCGGTGGAGAATTTGAGTGGGTGAGTGTCCGAGAGAAGCATGTTCAGGAACCATCAGTAGATTCTGATCCACAGACCTCAGAGCCCGAGCTGGGGTGTAAGTCTGGATCAGATCACTGATGGAAGGTCTGACCATGAATAGATCTGAAAGTAAGAACCAGAATTTTAAAATGATCCTGAAAGAAACTGGAAGCCAGTGAAGAGTTTGAAGGAGAAATGTGAGTTCTTCTACTAGAGCGGCTCAGAGTTCTGAATCAACTGCAGACGAGACGATCCTTCTTGTTAAGACATGAAAACAAACTGTTACAATAGTCCAGACGAGAAGAAACAAACATGGATTATAAGATCCAGATCATGTTCCGACAACATTTTCCTAAGTTTAGAGATTTTTCTCAGTTGAAGGAAACAGTTTGTGGTCAGTTTTCTTCAGTGATCAATGACCGGATCTTTAATCATCTTACAGGAAATACTACTAATATTTGTGTATTTTCTCATGTATTATCCATACTGGATTCATGAGGATCACGTTCAACTGAACAAAAAACTTTTAAAACTTTTTTTTAACTCTGCGTAGGAAACGGTCTCTAAAAATATAAACAATTAATTAGATTTAATATGAATGAACACAATGTGTCCTGAGATGTGAGAACATTATTCCATTAGTGAGATATTTATGTCTTTCTTCTCTAGTCCGGCTGAGTTCACTGAGGCGTCTCTCGTCTGGTTCTGTTCTCCTCGGACCTCGTCCCACTGGCTGGATCACTGGGCTCGACAGAGACTCAAGTGGTGGAGGATGGTGAGTCATGTGATCATTTATGTCGTCATTATGTCTATCATGGGATCATTATGCATGTCACATGATGATATATGAGATCACTGGTGAGTCATGTGATCATTTATGTCGTCATTATGTCTATCATGGGATCATTATGCATGTCACATGATGATATATGAGATCACTGGTGAGTCATGTGATCATTTATGTCATCATTATGTCTATCATGGGATCATTATGCATGTCACATGATGATATATGAGATCACTGGTGAGTCATGTGATCATTTATGTCGTCATTATGTCTATCATGGGATCATTATGCATGTCACATGATGATATATGAGATCACTGGTGAGTCATGTGATCATTTATGTCGTCATTATGTCTATCATGGGATCATTATGCATGTCACATGATGATATATGAGATCACTGGTGAGTAATGTGATCAGTTATGTCGTCATTATGTTTATCATGGGATCATTATGCATGTCACATGATGATATATGAGATCACTGGTGAGTCATGTGATCATTTATGTCGTCATTATGTCTATCATGGGATCATTATGCATGTCACATGATGATATATGAGGTCACTGGTGAGTCATGTGATCATTTATGTCATCATTATGTCTATCATGGGATCATTATGCATGTCACATGATGATATATGAGATCACGGGTGAGTCATGTGATCATTTATGTCGTCATTATGTCTATCATGGGATCATTATGCATGTCACATGATCATATATGAGATCACTGGTGAGTCATGTGATCATTTATGTCATCATTATGTCTATCATGGGATCATTATGCATGTCACATGATGATATATGAGATCACGGGTGAGTCATGTGATCATTTATGTCGTCATTATGTCTATCATGGGATCATTATGCATGTCACATGATGATATATGAGATCACGGGTGAGTCATGTGATCATTTATGTCGTCATTATGTCTATCATGGGATCGTTATGCATGTCACATGATGATATATGAGATCACTGGTGAGTCATGTGATCATTTATGTCGTCATTATGTCTATCATGGGATCATTATGCATGTCACATGATCATATATGAGATCACTGGTGAGTCATGTGATCATTTATGTCGTCATTATGTCTATCATGGGATCATTATGCATGTCACATGATCATATATGAGATCACGGGTGAGTCATGTGATCATTTATGTCATCATTATGTCTATCATGGGATCATTATGCATGTCACATGATGATATATGAGATCACGGGTGAGTCATGTGATCATTTATGTCGTCATTATGTCTATCATGGGATCATTATGGATGTCACATGATGATATATGAGTTCACGGGTGAGTCATGTGATCATTTATGTCGTCATTATGTCTATCATGGGATCGTTATGCATGTCACATGATGATATATGAGATCACTGGTGAGTCATGTGATCATTTATGTCGTCATTATGTCTATCATGGGATCATTATGCATGTCACATGATGATATATGAGGTCACTGGTGAGTCATGTGATCATTTATGTCATCATTATGTCTATCATGGGATCATTATGCATGTCACATGATGATATATGAGATCACGGGTGAGTCATGTGATCATTTATGTCGTCATTATGTCTATCATGGGATCATTATGCATGTCACATGATCATATATGAGATCACTGGTGAGTCATGTGATCATTTATGTCATCATTATGTCTATCATGGGATCATTATGCATGTCACATGATGATATATGAGATCACGGGTGAGTCATGTGATCATTTATGTCGTCATTATGTCTATCATGGGATCATTATGCATGTCACATGATGATATATGAGATCACTGGTGAGTCATGTGATCATTTATGTCGTCATTATGTCTATCATGGGATCATTATGCATGTCACATGATCATATATGAGATCACTGGTGAGTCATGTGATCATTTATGTCATCATTATGTCTATCATGGGATCATTATGCATGTCACATGATGATATATGAGATCACGGGTGAGTCATGTGATCATTTATGTCGTCATTATGTCTATCATGGGATCATTATGCATGTCACATGATGATATATGAGATCACGGGTGAGTCATGTGATCATTTATGTCGTCATTATGTCTATCATGGGATCGTTATGCATGTCACATGATGATATATGAGATCACTGGTGAGTCATGTGATCATTTATGTCGTCATTATGTCTATCATGGGATCATTATGCATGTCACATGATGATATATGAGGTCACTGGTGAGTCATGTGATCATTTATGTCATCATTATGTCTATCATGGGATCATTATGCATGTCACATGATGATATATGAGATCACGGGTGAGTCATGTGATCATTTATGTCGTCATTCTTTTTATCATGGGATCATTATGCATGTCACATGATCATATATGAGATCACTGGTGAGTCATGTGATCATTTATGTCATCATTATGTCTATCATGGGATCATTATGCATGTCACATGATGATATATGAGATCACTGGTGAGTCATGTGATCATTTATGTCGTCATTCTTTTTATCATGGGATCATTATGCATGTCACATGATCATATATGAGATCACTGGTGAGTCATGTGATCATTTATGTCATCATTATGTCTATCATGGGATCATTATGCATGTCACATGATGATATATGAGATCACGGGTGAGTCATGTGATCATTTATGTCATCATTATGTCTATCATGGGATCATTATGCATGTCACATGATGATATATGAGATCACTGGTGAGTCATGTGATCATTTATGTCATCATTATGTCTATCATGGGATCATTATGCATGTCACATGATGATATATGAGATCACGGGTGAGTCATGTGATCATTTATGTCGTCATTATGTCTATCATGGGATCATTATGCATGTCACATGATCATATATGAGATCACTGGTGAGTCATGTGATCATTTATGTCATCATTATGTCTATCATGGGATCATTATGCATGTCACATGATGATATATGAGATCACTGGTGAGTCATGTGATCATTTATGTCGTCATTATGTCTATCATGGGATCATTATGCATGTCACATGATGATATATGAGATCACTGGTGAGTCATGTGATCATTTATGTCGTCATTATGTCTATCATGGGATCATTATGCATGTCACATGATGATATATGAGATCACTGGTGAGTCATGTGATCATTTATGTCGTCATTATGTCTATCATGGGATCATTATGCATGTCACATGATGATATATGAGATCACGGGTGAGTCATGTGATCATTTATGTCGTCATTATGTCTATCATGGGATCATTATGCATGTCACATGATGATATATGAGATCACGGGTGAGTCATGTGATCATTTATGTCATCATTATGTCTATCATGGGATCATTATGCATGTCACATGATGATATATGAGATCACTGGTGAGTCATGTGATCATTTATGTCGTCATTATGTTTATCATGGGATCATTATGCATGTCACATGATGATATATGAGATCACTGGTGAGTCATGTGATCATTTATGTCGTCATTATGTCTATCATGGGATCATTATGCATGTCACATGATGATATATGAGATCACGGGTGAGTCATGTGATCATTTATGTCGTCATTATGTTTATCATGGGATCATTATGCATGTCACATGATGATATATGAGATCACTGGTGAGTCATGTGATCATTTATGTCGTCATTATGTTTATCATGGGATCATTATGCATGTCACATGATGATATATGAGATCACGGGTGAGTCATGTGATCATTTATGTCGTCATTATGTCTATCATGGGATCATTATGCATGTCACATGATGATATATGAGATCACGGGTGAGTCAAGTGATCATTTATGTAATGGTTTTGTGTGTCATGTGATGATAATGTATGTTTTAAACACGTCCTCTAAGAAGTCATTCATCAGTTTATTTAGATGTTCTTCAGTTTATTTAGATGTTCTTCAGTAGATTTCGATGTTCTTCAGTATTTTTAGATGTTCTTCAGTTTATTTAGATGTTCTTCAGTTTATTTAGATGTTCTTCAGTATATTTAGATGTTCTTCAATATATTTAGATGTTCTTCAGTATATTTAGATGTTCTTCAGTAGATTTCGATGTTCTTCAGTATTTTTAGATGTTCTTCAGTATATTTAGATGTTCTTCAATATATTTAGATGTTCTTCAGTATATTTAGATGTTCTTCAGTAGATTTAGATGTTCTTCAGTATATTTAGATGTTCTTCAGTATATTTAGATGTTCTTCAGTAGATTTAGATGTTCTTCAGTTTATTTAGATGTTCTTCAGTATATTTAGATGTTCTTCAGTATTTTTAGATGTTCTTCAGCAGATCACACTCTCTTTGATGTTCTGCACAGTTTGCTGTCTCTCCGTCGGCCTTCAGCTCCAGCGACGTCCAGGAACAGGATCTCGAAGCGTCGTCGTCTCGTGGAATCAAGATCTCCTACGACTTCCCGTGGGGTCAGGAGCCCGTGGAGATGCTGTGGAGCAGAGGAGACTCGGAGCTGCTGGAGATGCACGAAGGAAGTCGTTCGAAGCTTCAAGTACGTCTGACGAGTCACATCGGAGGTCGATCTATGGTTTTAATGTGTTCATATATTAACGTGTTCATGTTAGTCTCGTGAAGGTCGCAGGTCCGTCCCTCACGTCATCTCCGTGTCTGGAAACATGGACCGTGGACTGTTGGCCTTCATGTCCAACTCGCTGCAGCAGCTCCAGAGAGAAGAGACGAGGCAGAGACTTCAGCAGAGAAAGGTCGATACTTCACGACATGTTGTCGTGTGAAGCTCATGATGTTCTGTGATGTTCAGGTCCTGAGGTTACATCCTCTCCTGGCGCCGGTGAAGGTGGCCCTGGACATCAGCCGAGGACCGACCGTGGAGCTGAGACGGGTGAGGAGCACAATATGTGAGATCATTGACGTGCACGCTGACCACAGGACGTGCAGGATCATATGCGTGTTGATAACGTGTGGAGCAATGACGTGAAGATGTCTGTAGGTCAGTGAAGGTCTGCTGCAGGAGTTCGTGGAGGCCGGTGTCTCCGCCTGGCCTGGTTACCTCGACACCGTCCACACGTCGCTGGAGCAGCTCAACACCAAGTAAAGCTTCATTTAGATTCTGAGAAGGTTTCCGCTCATTCTGGTTCTTCACCTTCATCAGGTACGACGAGATGGGAGTTCTCTTCACCGCGATGATGAGCGAGAACACGCTGGAGAGTGGACTTCTTCAGGTGCGCAACCGAGACACCACCGTCAGAGAGACCATGCACATCTCTGAGGTCAAGAACTTCATCTCCAGATTCATCACCGCAGCAGAAAACATCTAGATCTTAAGAGTCAACATCATTATCTTCATCACTGCAGCAGAAGAACATCTAGATCTCAGAGTCAACATCATTATCTTCATCACTGCAGCAGAAGAACATCTAGATCTTAAGAGTCAACATCATTATCTTCATCACTGCAGCAGAAGAACATCTAGATCTCAGAGTCAACATCATTATCTTCATCACTGCAGCAGAAGAACATCTAGATCTCAGAGTCAACATCATTATCTTCATCACTGCAGCAGAAGAACATCTAGATCTTAAGAGTCAACATCATTATCTTCATCACTGCAGCAGAAGAACATCTAGATCTCAGAGTCAACATCATTATCTTCATCACTGCAGCAGAAGAACATCTAGATCTCAGAGTCAACATCATTATCTTCATCACTGCAGCAGAAGAACATCTAGATCTCAGAGTCAACATCATTATCTTCATCACTGCAGCAGAAGAACATCTAGATCTCAGAGTCAACATCATTATCTTCATCACTGCAGCAGAAGAACATCTAGATCTCAGAGTCAACATCATTATCTTCATCACTGCAGCAGAAGAACATCTAGATCTTAAGAGTCAACATCATTATCTTCATCACTGCAGCAGAAGAACATCTAGATCTCAGAGTCAACATCATTATCTTCATCACTGCAGCAGAAGAACATCTAGATCTCAGAGTCAACATCATTATCTTCATCACTGCAGCAGAAGAACATCTAGATCTCAGAGTCAACATCATTATCTTCATCACTGCAGCAGAAGAACATCTAGATCTCAGAGTCAACATCATTATCTTCATCACTGCAGCAGAAGAACATCTAGATCTCAGAGTCAACATCATTATCTTCATCACTGCAGCAGAAGAACATCTAGATCTTAAGAGTCAACATCATTATCTTCATCACTGCAGCAGAAGAACATCTAGATCTCAGAGTCAACATCATTATCTTCATCACTGCAGCAGAAGAACATCTAGATCTCAGAGTCAACATCATTATCTTCATCACTGCAGCAGAAGAACATCTAGATCTTAAGAGTCAACATCATTATCTTCATCACTGCAGCAGAAGAACATCTAGATCTCAGAGTCAACATCATTATCTTCATCACTGCAGCAGAAGAACATCTAGATCTCAGAGTCAACATCATTATCTTCATCACTGCAGCAGAAGAACATCTAGATCTCAGAGTCAACATCATTATCTTCATCACTGCAGCAGAAGAACATCTAGATCTCAGAGTCAACATCATTATCTTCATCACTGCAGCAGAAGAACATCTAGATCTTAAGAGTCAACATCATTATCTTCATCACTGCAGCAGAAGAACATCTAGATCTCAGAGTCAACATCATTATCTTCATCACTGCAGCAGAAGAACATCTAGATCTCAGAGTCAACATCATTATCTTCATCACTGCAGCAGAAGAACATCTAGATCTCAGAGTCAACATCATTATCTTCATCACTGCAGCAGAAGAACATCTAGATCTCAGAGTCAACATCATTATCTTCATCACTGCAGCAGAAGAACATCTAGATCTTAAGAGTCAACATCATTATCTTCATCACTGCAGCAGAAGAACATCTAGATCTCAGAGTCAACATCATTATCTTCATCACTGCAGCAGAAGAACATCTAGATCTCAGAGTCAACATCATTATCTTCATCACTGCAGCAGAAGAACATCTAGATCTCAGAGTCAACATCATTATCTTCATCACTGCAGCAGAAGAACATCTAGATCTCAGAGTCAACATCATTATCTTCATCACTGCAGCAGAAGAACATCTAGATCTTAAGAGTCAACATCATTATCTTCATCACTGCAGCAGAAGAACATCTAGATCTCAGAGTCAACATCATTATCTTCATCACTGCAGCAGAAGAACATCTAGATCTCAGAGTCAACATCATTATCTTCATCACTGCAGCAGAAGAACATCTAGATCTTAAGAGTCAACATCATTATCTTCATCACTGCAGCAGAAGAACATCTAGATCTCAGAGTCAACATCATTATCTTCATCACTGCAGCAGAAGAACATCTAGATCTCAGAGTCAACATCATTATCTTCATCACTGCAGCAGAAGAACATCTAGATCTCAGAGTCAACATCATTATCTTCATCACTGCAGCAGAAGAACATCTAGATCTCAGAGTCAACAACATTATCTTCATCACTGCAGCAGAAGAACATCTAGATCTCAGAGTCAACATCATTATCTTCATCACTGCAGCAGAAGAACATCTAGATCTTAAGAGTCAACATCATTATCTTCATCACTGCAGCAGAAGAACATCTAGATCTCAGAGTCAACATCATTATCTTCATCACTGCAGCAGAAGAACATCTAGATCTTAAGAGTCAACATCATTATCTTCATCACTGCAGCAGAAGAACATCTAGATCTCAGAGTCAACATCATTATCTTCATCACTGCAGCAGAAGAACATCTAGATCTCAGAGTCAACATCATTATCTTCATCACTGCAGCAGAAGAACATCTAGATCTCAGAGTCAACATCATTATCTTCATCACTGCAGCAGAAGAACATCTAGATCTCAGAGTCAACATCATTATCTTCATCACTGCAGCAGAAGAACATCTAGATCTCAGAGTCAACATCATTATCTTCATCACTGCAGCAGAAGAACATCTAGATCTCAGAGTCAACATCATTATCTTCATCACTGCAGCAGAAGAACATCTAGATCTCAGAGTCAACATCATTATCTTCATAACTGCAGCAGAAGAATATCTAGATCTCAGAGTCAACATCATTATCTTCATCACTGCAGCAGAAGAACATCTAGATCTCAGAGTCAACATCATTATCTTCATCACTGCAGCAGAAGAACATCTAGATCTTAAGAGTCAACATCATTATCTTCATCACTGCAGCAGAAGAACATCTAGATCTCAGAGTCAACATCATTATCTTCATCACTGCAGCAGAAGAACATCTAGATCTCAGAGTCAACATCATTATCTTCATCACTGCAGCAGAAGAACATCTAGATCTTAAGAGTCAACATCATTATCTTCATCACTGCAGCAGAAGAACATCTAGATCTCAGAGTCAACATCATTATCTTCATCACTGCAGCAGAAGAACATCTAGATCTCAGAGTCAACATCATTATCTTCATCACTGCAGCAGAAGAACATCTAGATCTCAGAGTCAACATCATTATCTTCATCACTGCAGCAGAAGAACATCTAGATCTTAAGAGTCAACATCATTATCTTCATCACTGCAGCAGAAGAACATCTAGATCTCAGAGTCAACATCATTATCTTCATCACTGCAGCAGAAGAACATCTAGATCTCAGAGTCAACATCATTATCTTCATCACTGCAGCAGAAGAACATCTAGATCTTAAGAGTCAACATCATTATCTTCATCACTGCAGCAGAAGAACATCTAGATCTCAGAGTCAACATCATTATCTTCATCACTGCAGCAGAAGAACATCTAGATCTCAGAGTCAACATCATTATCTTCATCACTGCAGCAGAAGAACATCTAGATCTCAGAGTCAACATCATTATCTTCATCACTGCAGCAGAAGAACATCTAGATCTCAGAGTCAACATCATTATCTTCATCACTGCAGCAGAAGAACATCTAGATCTCAGAGTCAACATCATTATCTTCATCACTGCAGCAGAAGAACATCTAGATCTCAGAGTCAACATCATTATCTTCATCACTGCAGCAGAAGAACATCTAGATCTCAGAGTCAACAACATTATCTTCATCACTGCAGCAGAAGAACATCTAGATCTTAAGAGTCAACATCATTATCTTCATCACTGCAGCAGAAGAACATCTAGATCTCAGAGTCAACATCATTATCTTCATCACTGCAGCAGAAGAACATCTAGATCTCAGAGTCAACATCATTATCTTCATCACTGCAGCAGAAGAACATCTAGATCTCAGAGTCAACATCATTATCTTCATAACTGCAGCAAAAGAACATCTAGATCTCAGAGTCAACATCATTATCTTCATCACTGCAGCAGAAGAACATCTAGATCTCAGAGTCAACATCATTATCTTCATCACTGCAGCAGAAGAACATCTAGATCTTAAGAGTCAACATCATTATCTTCATCACTGCAGCAGAAGAACATCTAGATCTTAAGAGTCAACATCATTATCTTCATCACTGCAGCAGAAGAACATCTAGATCTCAGAGTCAACATCATTATCTTCATCACTGCAGCAGAAGAACATCTAGATCTTAAGAGTCAACATCATTATCTTCATCACTGCAGCAGAAGAACATCTAGATCTTAAGAGTCAACATCATTATCTTCATCACTGCAGCAGAAGAACATCTAGATCTCAGAGTCAACATCATTATCTTCATCACTGCAGCAGAAGAACATCTAGATCTCAGAGTCAACATCATTATCTTCATCACTGCAGCAGAAGAACATCTAGATCTTAAGAGTCAACATCATTATCTTCATCACTGCAGCAGAAGAACATCTAGATCTCAGAGTCAACATCATTATCTTCATCACTGCAGCAGAAGAACATCTAGATCTTAAGAGTCAACATCATTATCTTCATCACTGCAGCAGAAGAACATCTAGATCTCAGAGTCAACATCATTATCTTCATCACTGCAGCAGAAGAACATCTAGATCTCAGAGTCAACATCATTATCTTCATCACTGCAGCAGAAGAACATCTAGATCTCCAGAAGGACAATAAGTTAAAAGGTTAAAAGTCTTTACAGTGTTATTTATTGAAAAGAAAGAAAAATTCAATAAAGTTTTTTTGAATTTATTGAGATTTTTATTTTGTCTTGTTTTTCTTTAACCTGTTTGTTAAAAACGATGTTTAAGTTTCAAGAAACGACACAGAAGAAGATATGATGATGTAATGACTAGTAAAGAAAGATGTTATTAAGTCATATTATATGTAATGACTAGTAAAGAAAGATGTTATTAAGTCATATTATATGTAATGACTAGTAAAGAAAGATGTTATTAAGTCATATTATATGTAATGACTAGTAAAGAAAGATGTTATTAAGTCATATATGTAATGACTAGTAAAGAAAGATGTTATTAAGTCATATTATATGTAATGACTAGTAAAGAAAGATGTTATTAAGTCATATTATATGTAATGACTAGTAAAGAAAGATGTTATTAAGTCATATTATATGTAATGACTAGTAAAGAAAGATGTTATTAAGTCATATTATATGTAATGACTAGTAAAGAAAGATGTTATTAAGTCATATTATATGTAATGACTAGTAAAGAAAGATGTTATTAAGTCATATTATATGTAATGACTAGTAAAGAAAGATGTTATTAAGTCATATATGTAATGACTAGTAAAGAAAGATGTTATTAAGTCATATTATATGTAATGACTAGTAAAGAAAGATGTTATTAAGTCATATTATATGTAATGACTAGTAAAGAAAGATGTTATTAAGTCATATTATATGTAATGACTAGTAAAGAAAGATGTTATTAAGTCATATTATATGTAATGACTAGTAAAGAAAGATGTTATTAAGTCATATTATATGTAATGACTAGTAAAGAAAGATGTTATTAAGTTATATTATATGTAATGACTAGTAAAGAAAGATGTTATTAAGTCATATTATATGTAATGACTAGTAAAGAAAGATGTTATTAAGTCATATTATATGTAATGACTAGTAAAGAAAGATGTTATTAAGTCATATTATATGTAATGACTAGTAAAGAAAGATGTTATTAAGTCATATTATATGTAATGACTAGTAAAGAAAGATGTTATTAAGTCATATTATATGTAATGACTAGTAAAGAAAGATGTTATTAAGTCATATATGTAATGACTAGTAAAGAAAGATGTTATTAAGTCATATTATATGTAATGACTAGTAAAGAAAGATGTTATTAAGTCATATTATATGTAATGACAGTAAAGAAAGATGTTATTAAGTCATATTATATGTAATGACTAGTAAAGAAAGATGTTATTAAGTCATATATGTAATGACTAGTAAAGAAAGATGTTATTAAGTCATATTATATGTAATGACTAGTAAAGAAAGATGTTATTAAGTCATATTATATGTAATGACTAGTAAAGAAAGATGTTATTAAGTCATATTATATGTAATGACTAGTAAAGAAAGATGTTATTAAGTCATATTATATGTAATGACTAGTAAAGAGAGATGTTATTAAGTCATATTATATGTAATGACTAGTAAAGAAAGATGTTATTAAGTCATATTATATGTAATGACTAGTAAAGAAAGATGTTATTAAGTCATATTATATGTAATGACTAGTAAAGAAAGATGTTGATGGTAAAAAGCGTTTACAAATCTATGACGTCATGACGGGACGACAGAAGTTCTCGTCGAGCTCTACATCCTATCGCGAGACTTCACGTGGCCCCTCCCATCCCCGTCCTCGGCTCTTCTTGGCATGTGTTAGCATTAGCGGTTAGCATTGAAAGATGGCAGCGGAGAAGCAGATCGAGCCCAAACTTTCCCTGTCGGACGAAAACAAGGAAAACTCTCGGGATGGAAACCTGGGTCTAGAGAGTATCCTTGACGCTCGTGATACTAACATTTGTTTGGTTTTTAGAGACTCGTTTGAAGCTTCGCTGAGGCTTAGCTTCGTTAGCTTCGCTGTTAGGCTACGTGTCATAGAGAGAAGCTAAGAAGCTACAGCAGCTAAAGTCTCATTATAAGCATTTTAATGTGTTTAAACTTCTGCTAACTCACGCCACGCGGTGTGTTGCAGTGAAAACTAGTCGTTGCTGTTGATATTCCAGCTCCAGGTTGTGTCTTTAACGCAGGAAACCAGTTTTACAGATTATCAAAGAGTCTCAGCAGCAACATGGACTCAGACACGGAGACTATCAGAGATACAGGTGAGATTTTAATGATCAGGTAAATGTCATTTATCAAGAAGAAGACTCTACATAAACTGTTACTATAATCAGAGATGCAGGTGAGAATTTAATCATCAGGTAAATGTCATTTATCAAGAAGAAGACTCTACATAAACTGTTACTATAAACAGAGATACAGGTGAGAATTTAATCATCAGGTGAATGTCATTTATCAAGAGGAAAACTCAACATAAACTGTTACTTTAATCAGAGATGCAGGTGAAACTACAACTATAAACTACAGTCTAGTTCTACTCTGACATATTGTTTTCATACGTTTGTTGATGTTAAATGTGTGATGTTGGTGTAAAAACTCAAGTCTCTGGTTTAGTTGTGTTGACTTTTGTGTCACCATATGGTTCAGCGAACTCTTCACCGACACGTCGAGCTGTGACATCAAACAAAATACATGTTTACTTTTCTAGAATTCAATAAGTTGAGTCTTAATCGCTTCAGTTTTCAGATGATCTGATCAATACATTTTTGATGTTTTTATTGATCAATCCAGTCCATTCAGAGACGACCCTGTACTTTCATAATAAGAATCCATCATGGCAGAAGTATTTATGTAGTTTGAATCATGAATGAGATGATTCGTATCAAAACAATACTTTAAATACTCCCTACATTGTCGTTATAAGAGAAAATAAATATTACAATGTTAACACTGCAGTTTCCTTGTAGAGAGTATTTCATCTTCTGCCTTAAGGGTATTTATTTAAAGCTCCAAGTTTATGTTCCCTGAATGGTTTATGAAGGCACAGAAGAAAACCTTCAGGTTTACAAGTCTCTCGCTGAATATGGATGATTTATCTTCTCCTTAAAGACGTCGTGTGTCTGAAAACTTGTGTTTTCTCAGGGGTTACTGCTCCCGTCGCCTGCGCCGACTACGGAAGACTCTGGGCTTCAAGATGGGAAACCGGCACAAATATACCGGCAAGAAAATAACTCAAGATATTCTCACCGACAGCAGGCAAGTCGTGATGCAAATGTTTACGCTAAATGTATTTTTTTAATGAATAAAGTGGAGGTTCTGTGACTGTGATGCAGAGACATTTATCGACGGCCAGATGATGTGTTTTTGACTGAAGCTGCTGTCAGGCCAAGAAAGAGCTTTATTATGAGGGGAAAAGATAATAATAAGTCAATATGGAAGGAATAAAATGTTGTCAGTAGCAACTCAACAATTGTATGATTGTATCTCGTTGTTACACATTTTTAAAATGTATTTTGAGGGGCAAGAAATGGTTACAAAAAGGACAAATGAAAAGATAAATTCAGCCTTAAACTAGTGATTTCAAGGGTTGCACTCGTGATGTGAAAGATGTTGTGAGTGATTCTACGTCAGGATCAACGAGCTGTCGTCCCTCCAGGTATCTCCTGCTGGTGCTGATGGAGGCGGAGCGGGCCTGGAGCTACGCCATGCAGCTGAAGCAAGAGGCAAACACTGAGCCTCGCAAGCGTTTCCATCTGCTGGCTCGGCTCAGGAAAGCAGCCAAGCACGGCGAGAAGCTGGAGAAGCTGTGCGAGAGCCCCAGAGTCGACGCCAAGACCAAGCTGGAGGCTCAGGTACCACCTTAGGGGTTCATCAGTGCATCTCTTTATTGTTGAGATTATTTAACTAAAATCTAATGTTAATGTTTAACTCCCTCAGGTCTGTGTTTGTACTTCACTACTACTTATTGTTGCTCTGCAACTTGTACTGTCGTATTAAAGTTTTAAATAATAATAAACATATTTTATATTTAATCTTGTATGTATTTAAGTTTTAAATCATAATAAAACAATAGTATTAACTTTATATCTAATCTGTTCTCTATGTTTCCACTGCTGTGACATGTTTATGAACAAGTATGTTTCCAGGCCTACAGGTCGTATCTCACAGGGATGGTAGAGTTCGAGCTGCAGGAATGGAAAAAAGCGATGGAAGCTTTTAACAAGTGCAAGTAAGTTCTCCTTGTTTAACATTTAATCTTATTTATTTTCCTTTTATCGCATTATAATGGTTGTAAACGTGTATTTTTGTCTCACAACTGGTGTTTGCATCTTTTTTCTCGTCGACCAGAACCATCTACGAGAAGCTGGCCTGTGCCTTCACCGAGGACCTGCTGGTTCTGTACCGTCAGCGCGTCGACGAGATCTCTCCGAACATCCGCTACTGTGCTTATAACATCGGTCAGTTTTACATGTGCTTATAATATCAGTCAGTTTTACATGTGCTTATAATATCGGTCAGTTTTACATGTGCTTATAATATCAGTCAGTTTTACATGTGCTTATAATATCGGTCAGTTTTACATGTGATTATAATATCGGTCAGTTTTACATGTGCTTATAACATCGGTCAGTTTTACATGTGCTTATAATATCGGTCAGTTTTACATGTGCTTATAATATCAGTCAGTTTTACATGTGCTTATAATATCGGTCAGTTTTACATGTGCTTATAACATCGGTCAGTTTTACATGTGCTTATAATATCGGTCAGTTTTACATGTGCTTATAATATCAGTCAGTTTTACATGTGATTATAATATCAGTCAGTTTTACATGTGATTATAATATCGGTCAGTTTTACATGTGATTATAACATCGGTCAGTTTTACATGTGATTATAACATCGGTCAGTTTTACATGTGATTATAATATCGGTCAGTTTTACATGTGATTATAATATCGGTCAGTTTTACATGTGATTATAACATCGGTCAGTTTTACATGTGCTTATAATATCGGTCAGTTGTACATGTGCTTATAATATCAGTCAGTTTTACATGTGCTTATAACATCGGTCAGTTTTACATGTGCTTATAACATCGGTCAGTTTTACATGTGCTTATAATATCGGTCAGTTGTACATGTGATTATAACATCGGTCAGTTTTACATGTGCTTATAACATCGGTCAGTTTTACATGTGCTTATAATATCGGTCAGTTGTACATGTGATTATAACATCGGTCAGTTTTACATGTGCTTATAATATCGGTCAGTTGTACATGTGATTATAACATTGGTCAGTTTTACATGTGCTTATAATATCGGTCAGTTGTACATGTGCTTATAACATCGGTCAGTTTTACATGTGCTTATAATATCGGTCAGTTTTACATGTGCTTATAACATCGGTCAGTTTTACATGTGATTAGAATATCGGTCAGTTTTACATGTGCTTATAATATCGGTCAGTTTTACATGTGCTTATAATATCGGTCAGTTTTACATGTGATTAGAATATCGGTCAGTTTTACATGTGCTTATAATATCGGTCAGTTTTACATGTGCTTATAATATCGGTCAGTTTTACATGTGCTTATAATATCGGTCAGTTTTACATGTGCTTAAATATCGGTCAGTTTTACATGTGCTTATAATATCGGTCAGTTTTACATGTGCTTATAATATCGGTCAGTTTTACATGTGCTTAAATATCGGTCAGTTTTACATGTGCTTATAATATCGGTCAGTTTTACATGTGCTTATAATATCGGTCAGTTTTACATGTGCTTAAATATCGGTCAGTTTTACATGTGATTAGAATATCGGTCAGTTTTACATGTGCTTATAACATCGGTCAGTTTTACATGTGATTAGAATATCGGTCAGTTTTACATGTGCTTATAATATCGGTCAGTTTTACATGTGCTTATAATATCGGTCAGTTTTACATGTGCTTAAATATCGGTCAGTTTTACATGTGCTTATAATATCGGTCAGTTTTACATGTGATTAGAATATCGGTCAGTTTTACATGTGCTTATAATATCGGTCAGTTTTACATGTGCTTATAATATCGGTCAGTTTTACATGTGCTTATAATATCGGTCAGTTTTACATGTGCTTATAATATCGGTCAGTTTTACATGTGATTATAATATCGGTCAGTTTTACATGTGCTTATAATATCGGTCAGTTTTACATGTGCTTATAATATCGGTCAGTTTTACATGTGATTATAACATCGGTCAGTTTGAACCTATGATCTCATGTTATTTACTCACTAGAAGAAGAAGAAGCTGCTCTTGTGTTGACCTGTTATTCACAATAGTCACTTCAATATGGAACGAAGGAGAGAGACGTTAACATGAATTTTATCATCATCCTCAACCTTCTCCTCCTCCTCCTCCTTCTCCTCCTCATCCTTCTCCTCCTCTTCATCTTCCTCTTCCTCCTTCTTCTCATCATCCTCAACTTCATCCTCCCCCTCATCCTCATCCTTCTTCTCCTCATCCTCCTCCTTCTCCTTCTCCACCTCCTCTTCCTTCTCATTCTCCCCCTCATCCTCCTCCTTCTTCTCCTCCTCCTTGCCCTCATCCTTCTCCTCCTCGCCCTCATCCTTCTTCTCCTCCTCCTTCTCCACCTCCTCTTCCTTCTCATTCTCCCCCTCATCCTTCTTCTCCTCATCCTTCTCCACCTCCTCTTCCTTCTCATTCTCCCCCTCATCCTCCTCCTTCTTCTCCTCCTCCTCTCATCCTTCTCCTCCTCGCCCTCATCCTTCTTCTCCTCCTCCTTCTCCACCTCACCCTCATCCTTCTTCTCCTCATCCTTCTCCTTCTCCACCTCCTCTTCCTTCTCATTCTCCTCCTCATCCTCCTCCTTCTCCACCTCCCCTTCCTTCTCATTCTCCTCCTCATCCTCCTCCTTCTCCCCATCCTCTCTCGCCCTCATCCTTCTTCTTCTCCTCCTCTTCCGCCTCCTTCTTCTTCATTCATTTATTTTAGTAGCAGCATGTGAACGATGCTCAGATCTTGCTCTGGTTTGACTCGTGGTTCAGGTTCAGTTCTTCTGTCGTTCATCTCCTGCTGAAGGTCTCGAGGTGTAAAGTTGTGATGTTTCTTCTTGTGATTCCTCACCACAGATGCACGTCGTACTGTATTTCTCCAGAGTTAACCTTCTTTTAATGGTGTGACTCTTGTTGTCCTCAACATGAACCTCCAGGCGACCAGAACGCCATCAACGACCTGATGCAGATGAGGCTGGCCGGAGGAGGAGGAGGCATGATGGCCGAGAAGCTGGAGGTGATGAAGCCACTCTCTGAACGTCCACGACTCTCCTGAACTCTTGAACTAACCTTCTTCGTCCTCCAGACCCTGATCACTCAGGCCAGGACCAAGCAAGCTGCCACCATGAGTGAGGTGGAGTGGAGAGGACGCCTGGTGCCCGTCAAGAACGACAAGGCCCGAGTCTTCCTGCTGGGACTGGAGGACAACGAGGCTGCCATCGCTCAGGTCAGTGGCTCAGAAGGTTGATTCACGATCGATGAGAGGTCGATAAGAGGTCGATGAGAGGTCGATGAGAGGTCGATGAGAGGTCGATAAGAGGTCGATAAGAGGTCGATAAGAGGTCGATAAGAGGTCGATAAGAGGTCGATAAGACGTCGATAAGACGTCGATAAGACGTCGATAAGAGGTCGATAAGAGGTCGATAAGAGGTCGATAAGAGGTCGATAAGAGATCGATAAGACGTCGATAAGAGGTCGATAAGACGTCGATAAGAGGTCGATAAGACGTCGATGAGAGGTCGATGAGAGGTCGATGAGAGATCGATGAGAGGTCGATGAGAGGTCGATGAGAGGTCGATGAGAGATCGATGAGAGGTCGATGAGAGGTCGATGAGAGGTCGATGAGAGGTCGATGAGAGGTCGATGAGAGGTCGATGAGAGGTCGATGAGAGTTCATAGAGAACATAAGATAAATGGTGTGTGTTCTTGAAACTACATGACTTTCTATCACATGTTTTTACATCATTTCTATCAGATGTTTTACTTTTTTTCCCTCATGCATCTGATCATAATACTATTACTACTTATATTTATACTACCAATTCTACTACTACTTTTACATTTCTACACCTGCTAATTTTACTACTAATTCAACTTCTTGTACTTTAACTACTACTTCTACTACTAATTATTTTACTAATTACACTACTACTTATACTATTACTACTTCCACTACTACTTCTACTTCTAATACTATTACTAATTACACTACTACTTATACTATTACTACTTCCACTACTATTTCTACTACTAATACTATTACTAATTACACTTCTACTTCTACTACTAATTATTTTACTAATTACACTACTACTTATACTATTACTACTTCTACTACTACTACTACTTTTACTACTTCTACTTCTACCACTACTACTACTACTTTTACTAATTACACTACTATTTCTACTACTAATACTATTACTAATTACACTTCTACTTCTACTACTAATTATTTTACTAATTACACTACTACTTATACTATTACTACTTCTACTACTACTACTACTTTTACTACTTCTACTTCTACCACTACTACTACTACTTTTACTAATTACACTACTACTTCCACTACTACTACTACTACTACTTCCACTACTACTAATACTATTACTAATTACACTACTACTTTTACATTTCTACTTCTTCTACTTTTACTACTAATTCCACTTCTTCTACTTTAACTATAAAAACTACTTCTACTTCCACAATTGAATTTTACATCATTTCCATCAGACGTGTTACTTTCTTTCCTCAAGCATCTGATCGTAAACAAATTATGAAGCGAAATATCGTCACAGAATCGACTGTTTTGATCGACGCGCGTCCGATTCAACAGAATAAAACTCTCCCGTCTGAACCTGTTGCTGTGAGTCCAGGGGTCACTGTCATCATGTGACCTCCACTTATTAATGGATCTGATCCACTTACTAATGGATCAGATCCACTTACTAATGGATCAGATCCACTTACTAATGGATCAGATCCACTTACTAATGGATCAGATCCACTTACTATGGATCAGATCCACTTACTAATGGATCAGATCCACTTACTAATGGATCAGATCCACTTACTATGGATCAGATCCACTTACTAATGGATCAGATCCACTTACTAATGGATCAGATCCACTTACTAATGGATCAGATCCACAGACTAATGGATCAGATCCACTTACTAATGGATCAGATCCACAGACTAATGGATCAGATCCACTTACTAATGGATCAGATCCACTTACTAATGGATCAGATCCACTTAATATGGATCAGATCCACTTACTAATGGATCAGATCCACTTACTAATGGATCAGAGCCACTTACTAATGGATCAGATCCACTTACTAATGGATCAGATCCACTTACTAATGGATCAGATCCACTTACTAATGGATCAGATCCACTTACTAATGGATCAGATCCACTTACTATGGATCAGATCCACTTACTAATGGATCAGATCCACTTACTAATGGATCAGATCCACAGACTAATGGATCAGATCCACTTACTAATGGATCAGATCCACTTAATATGGATCAGATCCACTTACTAATGGATCAGATCCACTTACTAATGGATCAGAGCCACTTACTAATGGATCAGAGCCACTTACTAATGGATCAGAGCTACTTACTAATGGATCAGATCCACTTACTAATGGATCAGATCCACAGACTAATGGATCAGATCCACAGACTAATGGATCAGATCCACTTACTAATGGATCAGATCCACAGACTAATGGATCAGATCCACTTACTAATGGATCAGATCCACTTACTAATGTATCAGATCCACAGACTAATGGATCAGATCCACTTACTAATGGATCAGATCCACAGACTAATGGATCAGATCACCTTACTAATGGATCAGATCACCTTACTAATGGATCAGATCCACAGACTAATGGATCAGATCCACTCAGGGGCCCTGATCCTCCACCAGGGGGCGTCACACTGTAACTGTCAGGAAATGGAAAAGTTTGGTCGTCTTCAGTGGGTGGTTCTCTGAGGGTTTTAATTTGCTGGTGCCACGTGTCGCTCCTCCCGGGCCTGTAACCGGGCCTGTACCCGGAGGTTGTGCACACCCAGAGGTGCCGCCCGTCATCACGCCCTCAGCCACTCACGTCTCTGGCATGCCGTCTTATCGCACAACTGCATTCTGGGCATTTCTACACAAAGGGCGTCGCCGCACCCACGCCTCACTTCCACGTATGTTGGATCCTCTTCACGTGGGGTCACTTCAGTGTCGGATGGTGTCGAAGCTCCAGCTCGTCTCACCTCCGCTCGTTACACAATTGTCACACAATCGTTACACAATTGTCGCCCTAATGACTTTCTTTCTGACGAGAGTCTCGAACGAGTGGAACCGGCTCTGCAGGTCTTTACCAGGGTGTTGGTTCTGGGCCGGTATCACAAGCCCTCTGGAGGGACGTCAGAAGTTTGTTTCTAGTGAAATTTCTTTGTAACATTCCAACACTTTTGTGCGTCCTAAAGAATCGTCGTTGTCGTCGTTCTTATGTGCGTCTGAAATGATTTAATACTGTGACCGACGACATGTTTATCAACGGACAAAATAATCTTCTGGGTTATGTTCTAGCTTTCCTCTTTTTTTACCTTTTTCCTCGTGTGAATGCTGGGAAACAGTCACACAATTAAGATCCTGTTTTCTTCTGACCTCAACTTTGTTCCACATCTCCTCCCACAAATTTGAACCGTTCAAATCGGATACAATTTGTGGGAGGAGATGTGGTTCAAACAGTTATCAATTCAGCTCGTTTCCGAAATGCAGGCTATGTTCTATCTTTCTTTTATCTCTTCCACTCTTTGTTTTATTCCTCTTTTTCTACCCCATTCATTTCAATGGGGACATTCTTCAACTCGTGTTTCAACTCCTTCCACTTTGACCTACTCATACTTTTACTACAACTTCCACTTCTACTTTAAATACTAATTCCACTACTACTTCTACTAGTATTATTGCTACTTCTTTTACTACTAATTCCACTTCTACTGTAACTACTACTTCCACTACAACTTCTACTACTAATACTATTATTAATTCCACTACTACCTTTATATTTCTACTACTTCTACTTTTACTACTAATTCCACGACTACTTTAACTACTTCTACTAATACTACTACTTATTTCACTGCTACTTTTAATGTTCTACTACTTCTACTTTAACTAATTCCACTACTACTTCTACTAATACTACTGCTTATTCCACTACTACTTTTAATGTTCTACTACTTCTACTTTAAATACTAATTCCACTACTACTACTACATTAACTACTAATACTAATTCTACTACTACTACATTAACTACTAATACTAATTCCACTACTACTTCCACAGCACAGCAGGCTCAGCATTCATACTGTATTTTCATTAGTGGGTTGTTTTATTTTTCACAATAAAAAGATGATTCATTTGCTTCAGCAGATGAAGAAAATAAAAGTATTAAGTCATAGGAATGTTTTCTAAATAATCTTGATGCTGATTCTTCCTCGCGTCGCCTCCTAGTATTTACGTTCTTCACGTCGAGATGTTTTGATAAGAAGCTGCCGAGCGAAGGGAGTGTTTGGATGAGAGAGTGAGGAGTGAGACACACATGTGTCACAAGTATTGGACCCTCTGACGCTCCAGGAATGACATGTTGCTGATCCACATACTTCACCTCGAGGCCACATTCTTCTCTGTAGATCCTCTTGTGAGTCGACTGTCACTTCTGCTGGTGTGTCTGAGTTCAGCTTTGACATCTGACAACATCCTTCCTGATTTAAGGTGTTTAGGTTTGAGGGGATTAAGTTATTATCATTGAAATGATACAGAAAGTGTTTTTATCGATCATTTTTCACTTCTGTCTGTTCTTCCTGAGGAAGATGGTTATTTTGTTATTGAGTGAATGCTGAAGGCAGTTATTGAGTGAATGCTGAAGGCAGTTATTGAGTGAATGCTGAAGGCAGTTATTGAGTGAATGCTGAAGGCAGTTATTGAGTGAATGCTGAAGGCAGTTATTGAGTGAATGCTGAAGGCAGTTATAGTGTTAATGCTGAAGGCTCCACTGATGCTCTTCTGACCTCAACTTTGTTCCACGTCTCCTCCTACAACTTTTATCCGATTTGAACTTTTCAAACTTTTATCAATTCATCTCGTTCCGTCATTCAGGCCATTGTCCTATCTTTCTTTTATTCCTCTTTTTCTACTTTTTTTCCCCCATTCACTTGAATGGAAAGAGCTTCAACTCATGTTTCAACTCCTTCCACTTTGACCTTCACATACTTTCATCAACTCACACCTGGAAACTTCATTCAACTTTAAAAACACTGTTGTCTACTTACTACTACTTATACTACTACTTCTGCTACTTCTACTTTTTCTACTACTGCTACTTTTTCTTCTTCTACTACTTTTACCACTATTACTTTTACTACTAATTCTTCTAATTCTACTCGTACTTTTACAATTAATTAAGTGACGTCATGTCTCCGTGTCTTCAGGCGGCCAACGAGGAGACCAAGGAGCATCTGTACGAGACTCTTCTGGCCGAGTGCAGAGACACCATCCAGTCGGTGAAGGAGGAGCTGAAGAGCGAGACTGTAGGTATCTCTGGACGCTCCTTCAGGGTCGTGGTCTTCATCAGGTTCTCGTTTGTCGCGACAGAAGCAGCGAGAGCGCAGCGTGGAGGGCGACAACGCCAAAGTGTCCAACGTGCAGTTCCTGCACAGGTTTGTAGATTGACCCTCGTTTGACCCTCCTGTCGTCTCCGGGTCAAGATGACCCGCCACTGCTTATGTACTTTATGAACTGGAGGGTTGTCTTCTCAGCTACCTGACCTACATCAAGCTGTGCACCCTGGTGAAGAGGAACGAGAGCATGGCTCACACTCTGCAGGCCAAACTCAAGGAGCCCGAGACCGACGAGAGCAAGAGAGGACCTCGACCACAGGACCTGATCCGCCTCTATGACATCATCCTGCAGGTCTCAACCTCTTGACTGTTGTTTCAACTGGAATACAACTATTTTCAACTGGAATCCAACAATATTCAACTATAATCCAACAATTTTCAACTATAATCCAACAATTTTCAACTATAATCCAACAATTTTCAACTATAATCAAACAATTTTCAACTATAATCCAACAATTTTCAACTATAAACAAACAATTTTCAACTATAATCAAACAATTTAAACTATAATCCAACAATTTTCAACTATAATCCAACAATTTTCAACTATAATCAAACAATTTTCAACTATAATCAAACAATTTTCAACTATAATCAAACAATTTAAACTATAATCCAACAATTTTCAACTATAATCCAACAATTTTCAACTGTAATCCAACAATTTTCAACTATAATCCAACAATTTTCAACTATATTCTCAGAGTCTGGCTGAGCTGGCAGTGCTTCAGGGTCTGGAGGACGACCACACCTTCCAGAAGGAGGTTTCTCTCAAGACTCTGGTCTACAAAGCCTACAGGTAGGCGTTGGAATCACATGGTGGTCAGCAGGGGTTTGACATGTTCCTGCTGGTCTCAGGTGTTTCTTCATCGCCCAGTCGTACGTGCTGGTGAAGAAGTGGAGTGAAGCTCTGGTGCTGTACGAGCGAGTCCTCAAGTACGCTAAAGAAGTTCAGTCCAAGAACTTCAACAACAGCCTCAAGGTTTGTTAGTAACTGTGTAATCATAGTTAGATTCTCTAGAACAGCTTCATGTATAAATGAATGAAAATGAACCGTTGACCTTGAATGTTTGTCTTCAGGATCTTCCAGACGTGCAGGAGCTCATTGCTGAAGTCAATGCTGAGAAATACTCTCTTCAAGCTGCTGCGATCTTAGGTGAGAGGTTTTCTTTCATGTAATGTTCGAACTGCATGATGGATCTTTTTTCTTCTGTTGGTGTAGATACTGAGGAGATGACGGAGGTTCCTGCACCACAGCAGGTGAAGGACAACCGGGTAAGATCCACAACTATTTAACTGTAATCCAACCATTTAAACTGTAATCAAACTATTTTCAACTATAATCCAACAAGTTTCAACTATAATCAAACAATTTTTAACTATAATCAAACAATTTTTAACTATAATCAAACAATTTTTAACTATAATCCAATTACAATTTTAATTGTAATCCAACAATTTTCTACTGTAATCCAACCATTTTCTACTGTAATCAAACTATTTTCGACTGTAATCCAACCATTTTCAACTATAATCAAACAATTTTTAACTATAATCAAACATTTTTTAACTATAATCCAACCATTTTTAATTGTAATCCAACAATTTTCTACTGTTATCCAACAATTTTCTACTGTAATCCAACAATTTTCAACTATAATCCAACAATTTTCTACTGTAATCCAACTATTTTCAACTATAATCCAACAATTTTCTACTATAATCCAACAATTTTCTACTATGATCCAACAATTTTCTACTGTAATCCAACAATTTTCTACTGTAATCCAACAATTTTCTACTATAATCCAACAATTTTCTACTATAATCCAACAATTTTCTACTGTAATCCAACAATTTTCTACTGTAATCAAACAATTTTCTACTATAATCCAACAATTTTCTACTATAATCCAACAATTTTCTACTATAATCCAACAATTTTCTACTATAATCCAACCATTTTCTACTGTAATCCAACCATTTTCAACTGTAATCAAACACGTCAAACTATGTCTCTGTTCATGTGATCTATCTTCACTAGAAGAACAAAGTACAAATCAATTGTCTTCTCTCTCAAGCCTCTGTGCGATCGCCTGGAGAACTTCCACCTGGACTCGACCCTGATCGGGAAGAAGCCAAACCTGGTCCGGTTCCCTCCAGACTTCCAGCCCATCCCATGCAAGCCCCTCTTCTTCGACCTGGCCTTGAACCACGCCGCCTTCCCGCCGCTGGACGAGCGCGTGGAGCAGAAGGGCAAGGGAGGTCTGACCGGGTACATCAAGGGCATCTTCGGCTTCGGCAGCTAAACCGGGATCTCAACCCTCAACCCTCCTTGAAAACGATCGTTAGTGCCTGTGACGCAAGACCACGGTTCTCGAGAGTCCGGAGGAGAAGGAGGACGAGGCTCTGTGGTGCCATCTCTAGGAACCTATACATGACCTTCGCCCTCATTGTTTTAATCTATGGGTGGATTAATTTAAAGTCCTCAGTAGTTAGTTTTCTGTTTGTCTTTTGTCCTGAGAAACCAAGTCAAGAATCAAGAGTTTGAACCAAATCACGTGTTTATGTTTAGATGAATCCACCTGAAGATCATGATCCACCTGAAGATCATGAAGACACGGGTTTAGATGAATCCACCTGAAGATCATGATCCACCTGAAGATCATGAAGACACGGGTTTAGATGAATCCACCTGAAGATAATGATCCACCTGAAGATCATGAAGACACGGGTTTAGATGAATCCACCTGAAGATAATGATCCACCTGAAGATCATGAAGACACAGGTTCAGATGAATCCACCTGAAGATCATGAAGAGACAGGTTCAGATGAATCCACCTGAAGATAATGATCCACCTGAAGATCATGAAGACACAGGTTCAGATGAATCCACCTGAAGATCATGATCCACCTGAAGATCATGAAGACACAGGTTTAGATGAATCAACCTGAAGATCATGACGACACAGGTTCAGATGAATCCACCTGAAGATCATGAAGACACAGGTTCAGATGAATCCACCTGAAGATCATGAAGACACAGGTTCAGATGAATCCACCTGAAGATCATGAAGACACAGGTTCAGATGAATCCACCTGAAGATCATGAAGACACAGGTTCAGATGAATCCACCTGAAGATCATGATCCACCTGAAGATCATGAAGACACAGGTTCAGATGAATCCACCTGAAGATCATGAAGACACAGGTTCAGATGAATCCACCTGAAGATCATGATCCACCTGAAGATCCTCAAACGTTCCTTCATTGAAAAATCAACTCGTATCATCGATTGTCAACAAATCATGTTTTTCTGTTCAATTATTAAAACTATTTTCACCAAATCTTTGTGTTTATTTGATATTTCTGCTGATTTATGTTTTGTTGGACCTGAAGAAGAACTTGTCGGAAGTGTCTGTCATTGTGTGTGTGTGTGTGTGTGTGTGTGTGTGTGTATATGTGTGTGTCTGCCGAGGGTGTGTAGCATGCCTGAGCAGGGTGTGTTGTCTCGGTTACTCAGTGAAATAATAGTGTCTACACAGGTGTGACATTATTGATGCCTTTAAAAATGAAAGATGGTTAACATTTTATTGATACATTTTAAAATGATAGAACTTTATTGATACAACTTTTTAAACGTTTTTTTAACTAAACTAAACCCTCAAAAGTTACTTTTTCATCAAATAAACAGTTGTTTATATTTAATCTCCAGTTGATAGTTTGTTGAACATGTCACAGAAAAACAAAACGTCAATAATAGTTTTAGATAATTAAACGTATTTATATTTAACCGGCAGTCATTTGTAAAAACTTTATTGACATTAATTCAAGAAGTTATTTAGTGAAAAGAAACAAAACTCGCTTTATTTGTTGTTTTTTCTTGTTCGTCTCTTTAAACTTCGAGCAACTTGTTGACGGATTTGTTTCTTTTGGCGCTTTTTGTGTTTGTTTGTGATTCCAGCGAGAAGATGAACTTCAACAGAAACAAACTCGACTTCCTCGTAAAAACACAGTTTTGTTCTTAAAGTCTGGGTTTGATATGATCTCGTTTCTAATGTGTTAAAATGGTGTTTAGCTTCAAATATTAACTTTCAGGTTCGCTGAGCTAATGCTATGCTAATGCTACGCTGGGTGTCGTTGTTAGCGTCACGTGTTTTTGATTATTTTATTGAAAAAACGCACATAATTCCTTAATTCTATCCCCAACTGACGAACTATTTAAACTTCAATAAGCACTTAAGTTTATGTATTAATGCTAAAATGTTAAAGTACTTCGAATAGCCAACAAGCTAAAATGACGTTAGCTTAGCATGCTAACGTAGCAAGCTAACTTAGCTAGCTGGTGTTTTTCGGTTGTTTAGCGGTTTTACTCGTCGAGCAAGTTTATCTGTTTTTAGTTGTTTTTAACTCGACTTTTCCAAAAATGTATTTAAGTGTTTTTTTTCCTTCAGTGCTCAAATCTCTAGACGTGTTTTTGTTAATCCCAGATACATGGGTGTGAGGTAGGGACACCCTGGACAGCTCTACACTCTTACACACACATTTGATGTGTTGATGAAATATTACACGATAAAACCCCATATTTAGTAGTATTTTGTGTTTTGTTACTGTATTTTGTTGTCATTAATATAAGTAGGTTTGATTTTTCTCGAGGATCTTTAAAGGAGATAAAATATATATAAAGTGCAAACAAACGACAGTTTCAGCTCATTTTAAAAGTATTACTTCATTGAAATAGTATGATAAGTACTTTGATTCTTACTCTTGACGGCCCCTCACTATATAATGTGGCCCTGATAAGACCTCATGTTGTATATTGACAGTGTGTAGTTTCATCTTGTAAAGTGTGCTGTATAATGACAGTTGTGTAGTTGAACTTGTTATGATTGTGTATCTTGTAAACAAAGTAGAATAAAACATTAGGAACCTTTGCAACAATGTTGGGAAGAACAAAAGTGTGACACAGTATCTTCCAGACTCAGGTGGATCACCTGCACCATCAGGAGCGTCTGAGGAAGCTGTGGAGCTGCATTCCATCCATAACTGATGAAGGTTTGATCCTTGATGTGTCATTAGTACTGTTTTAAAAAACATACTTTAGTATTATTTCATTTATCACATGTGACGTTGAAAATAGTTTGATTATAGTTGAAAATAGTTTGATTATAGTTGAAAATAGTTTGATTATAGTTGAAAATTGTTTGATTATAGTTGAAAATTGTTGGATTATAGTTGAAAATTGTTTGATTATAGTTGAAAATTGTTTTATTATAGTTGAAAATTGTTTGATTATAGTTGAAAATTGTTTGATTATAGTTGAAAATTGTTTGATTATAGTTGAAAATAGTTTGATTATAGTTGAAAATTGTTTGATTATAGTTGAAAATAGTTTGATTATAGTTAAAATTGTTGGATTATAGTTGAAAATTGTTTGATTATAGTTGAAAATTGTTTGATTATAGTTGAAAATTGTTTGATTATAGTTGAAAATAGTTTGATTATAGTTGAAAATTGTTTGATTATAGTTGAAAATAGTTTGATTATAGTTAAAATTGTTGGATTATAGTTGAAAATTGTTTGATTATAGTTGAAAATTGTTTGATTATAGTTGAAAATTGTTTGATTATAGTTAAAATAGTTTGATTATAGTTGAAATTGTTGGATTATAGTTAAAATAGTTTGATTATAGTTGAAATTGTTGGATTATAGTTAAAATAGTTTGATTATAGTTGAAATTGTTGGATTATAATTAAAATTGTTTGATTATAGTTTAAAATAGTTTGATTATAGTTGAAATTGTTGGATTATAGTTAAAATAGTTTGATTATAGTTAAACATTGTTTGATTATAGTTGAAAATAGTTTGATTATAGTTGAAATTGTTGGATTATAGTTAAAATAGTTTGATTATAGTTAAAAATTGTTTGATTATAGTTGAAAATGGTTTGATTATAGTTGAAATTGTTGGATTATAGTTGAAAATTGTTTGATTATAGTTGAAAATTGTTTGATTATAGTTAAAATTGTTTGATTATAGTTGAAAATTGTTTGATTATAGTTAAAATTGTTTGATTATAGTTGAAAATTGTTTGATTATAGTTGAAAATTGTTTGATTATAGTTGAAAATTGTTTGATTATAGTTGAAAATTGTTGGATTATAGTTGAAAATGATGTGATTGATACAGTGGTTTGAAAAAGTTTGGTCACTTCTGTACATTTTCATGATGTTTCTTTTATAAATCATTGGTTGTTTGGATAAAAAGTTAAATTTATCTTATAGAGACAAACACAGTAAATATTTGAAAGTAAAATAAAGTTTATATGATTTACAGAAAGTGTGCGAGTTTAAACAAAATTAGGCATGTGCATAAATTTAGGCAGCCTTATATCTTATTCGGGGCGTCATAGGTAGAGTGGTTGCCTGCAGTCCAAGAGGTTGCAGGTTGCATAGCTGGTGCCATGTGTTGCAGTCTACTCCCACCAGTGTGTGAGGACATGGAAGACCACAGGCACAGTTCTAGTTAAGGCCCTGAGTGGCAGACCGAGGAACATCTCAGATAAACAGAGGATGGTGAGAACAGTCAACCCACAGACCTGCAACATCAACTTGATGGTGTCACATCGTTCAACTGTTCACTTCACACAAGGAGATGCTTTATGGAAGAGTCATGCGGAAAAAGCCTTTTCTCTGCACACGCCACAAACGGGGTCTCTTGAGGTTTGCTGAAGCACATTTGGACGAGCAAGCTTCATTTTGGAATAATGTGCTGTGGACTGATGACACTAAAATAGAGTTATTTGGTCATAACCAGGGCGTTATGCATGGCGGAAAAAAAAAACAGCATTCCAAGAAAAGAACTTGCTGCCTACAGTAACATGTGGTGAAGGTTCCATCATGTGAGGCCAGTGCAGGGAGTCTTGTTCAAGTTGAGCATCAGGAATCAGTAACAAAGTTGAAGTTGCTCCGGGGCTGATCTTTCAACAAGATGATCTAAACACTCAACACCTACTAAAGTTCCTGCAGAGGAACAAGTAGAACGTTCTAGAATGATCTCAGTCCTCAGACCTGAATATTATTGAACATTTAAGGTGTGATTTAAAGCGTCCATGAAACCATCAGACCTCACTGACCTGGAGAGGATCTGGAAAGAAGGTCCAGAATACCTTCACCAGAATCCAGACCCTAATAGGAAGCTATAGGAAGCGTTTAGAGTTATTTCTGAAGAAGATGCACAAAATATTGACTCACTTTTCTTTTGTGATCTAAATTTATGCAAATAATTTAGTTTAAATAATTATTTCTGTAAATCATATCAACTTTATCTCACTTTCAAATATCATGTTTGTTTCTATAAGATAAATTTAACTGTTTTATCCAAACAACCAATGATTTAGAAAGAAAATCATGAAAATGTACAGAAGTGACCAAACTTTTTCATAAAACTGTATGTAAAGAATAAAAAAAGTGTTTGTAAAATGGTATAAAAACACACAAAAAAACTGAAATCGATGTAAAAAAAAACAAGCTGAGATCGAAATAAATCAATAAAAAACCTTTGATACTAAAAGAAAGAGATTTATTATGATTGACAGTCGAACTGATGTCAGACTCAGTGATTGACACATGAAGGACATGAAAGAACATTTCTGGTGAAAATACTATTTTCTGAGCAGGTTCACAAAAGTCACAGAAACTAATCTGATCTCAAACGTCCAATCAGTGCTCTCCATTCATGACGAGCGTTCTCAGCCCGGAGTGACGGAGAGAGAGAGTCGCGGATGAAAGGAAGGAGGCGGAGGACGAGAGAGTAAACAGGTCAGTCCGGTCTACAGGTGCATGTCGACGACACACCTGGTCGGGGAGGGGCTGAGTATGAGAGGCTTCTTGTGTCGCTGACGTTTGAGAAGGATCACCAGGAGAGACGGAGGCCACGGTTGACCACCACGAGGACGCCGCCGGAGAGACGACACACACTTTCACTCAGACCCGGGTTTGACCCCCAACGAAGACCGCCAGGATGTTTAAGAAAAAGACGTCCAAGGACAGTACGCTCAAGACGTCGAGCAAGACCAGCAAGTGAGTTTAGAAAAGATTTCATTGAAGGATCTCAGAAGTGCTGTTACACAAGTGTGTTGTTGTGTCAACCAGGAGGTTTGTGTTGTCAACACCAGAAGATGTTAGAACGCGACACTCGTGTTTTTAAACTGTTTGTAAGACAAGGATTGAAGCTGCACCAGGGGTTTTAACCAGTGTTGGTTCAACTAGTGGTTTAAAGGACCACTGGTTTAAGGGACCATGGGTTTAAGGGACCACGGGTTTAAGGGACCACTTGTTTAAGGGACCACTGGTTTAAGGGACCACTGGTTTAAGGGACCATTGGTTTAAAGGACCACTGGTTTAAGGGATCACTGGTTTAAGGGACCATTGGTTTAAAGGACCACTGGTTTAAGGGACCACTGGTTTATGGGACCACTGGTTTAAGGGACCACTGTATGTCAGTGACGTGTTCAGAGGGTTGTTAAGATAGTTAAGGCTAGCATTAATGATGACATAAACCCAGAGACTCCGGGTCAGTAAGTGACTCTCAGCCGGGTCAGTGAGAAGAATGTTCAAGAAGAAAGATCTTTGAATCCATCCTGGTTCTGGTCCAGTCTCTCTTGAAGACACACGACCAACAGGTCGAAAGTCTCGTCGGGAAATTAAGTTGAAAAGAATAAAAGTTGTGTCACTTATAGATGTCACTTTCCAGTTGTGTTGAGTTATGCAATATGAAGGGTGTGTGTGTGAGGCAGCGGGTGTGTGTATCAGTGATTGTATTTTGTGTGCGTGTGTGGGTGTGTGTGAGGCAGCAGGTGTGTGTATCAGTGATTGTATTTTGTGGGTGTGTGTGTGTGTGTGTGAGGCAGCAGGTGTGTGTATCAGTGATTGTATTTTGTGTGTGTGTGTGGGTGTGTGTGAGGCAGCAGGTGTGTGTATCAGTGATTGTATTGTGTGTGTGTGTGTGTGTGTGTGTGTGTGTGTGTGTGTGTGTGTGTGTGTGTGTGTGTGTGTGTGTGTGTGTGTGTGTGTGTGTGTGTGTGTGTGTGTGTGTGTGTGTGTGTGTGTGTGTGTGAGGCAGCAGGTTTGTGTATCAACGATTGTATTTTTCACACATTAAATGTCGAACCTTCGTCTTTAATTCACTATTTTAATGTTTATTTTAAGTATTAAATGTAATTTTTTCAGACAATTTCTTTGAAATATTTTCAAAAATAATGAATTGATTCTAAAACATTATTTTTAATGTTTTTTATTCCAACGATTAATGCATTAAATTAAGTTTATTTAAATTCATATCCTTTTAAATCCAACATAAACGTTGGTCAAATACTCAGCGATACACAAACGTGTGTGATTGGCTGAGAGTGTGTGAGAGTGAGATGTGTCACAGGCAGGTGAGTGAGTGATGTACCTGCCTCACCTGTTCGTTGTACCTGCCGCTCCTGCTGAGTGAGCAGCAACAGGGAAGCCATTGTCACGGAACCAGATCAGAATCCAAACATTCCACCTGAGATGTGAGCGTAGATAGTTGACGCGCAGGTATGTAGTGTCTCCTCCGGCGGGTTTGCTCCGGGTACTCCGGTCCAGACGCTCATGAGGTGTTCAGGGTGTCCCCCGCCTCTCGCCCCGAGCAGCTGGGACAGACACACACGTGACGCTTTCAATGATTGATAGATAGATAGATTTTTCTCTTTTTAATCCTTGTTACGACTGAACATGTTTCTTCTCAAAGCCACTAACTGGTTAATAAATAAAGTTCACAAACACATTTACTGAGAACAAGATGAAACAAACATTATGTTATTATCATAATTATCAATTGATATTCAAATCGACTGCAGTTTAAAGTTATTTACTGTGATGTTTGTCCGAAGCCGTGCAGATGATTGACAGACACAGGAAAATACAGGACGATGTGTTTCAGGAACAACTGAACCTCAAACTTCTAGATCTTTATCTTCAGGAATGTTCACAGATCGTAGATGCAAAGGTCGTTCAAAAACATTCACACCTTTGACACTTTAACTGGAATATAAAGTTGAATTAACAAATTGATTTGTTTGATTTATTATTAGGAAAAAGTCCATTTAATTCACGCAGATTATATGATTATTATTACGTATAATAAGCAGGGAAGTCATTTGAGGTTTTGGAGGAAAGAAAACGGTCACGACCTCTGACCTCAGACTCCTGATCCGTGACCTCCTCAGGTGTTTCCGTCAGTCGCTGTGGAATGTTTGTCATTCAGAGAACGTGTCGGGCGTGGCACTGATGAACGGATGCTTCAGGCTCGTCCAACGTCAACCTCCAGAGTCTTGACACTCGTCTGGTGTCTTCAAACCTAAATATGTCCAAGTTATGACAATTTTAAGCTTTAAGTTCCTTTTTAACGTTTAAATCTGCTTTGATTTTTACTGTGTTTGTTATTTTACTCTAGATTTTATCTGTAACTAGTCGTTGTTTGTTTTATCGTATGTTTGCCTGAAACAGGTCTTTCTTGACAATGAGACTCACTGTGTAAATACAGAGTAAATCAAATAATAAAAAAATATAAAAATCCTCGGGGATCAGACCAGCAGTCTATTTTTATATTTATATAGTTTTAAGATTAAAATAAACTATTTCAGAAGTTTTTAACTGTGTGGCTCGGTTAGGGACCACTGGTTTAAGGGACCACTGGTTTAAGGGACCACTGGTTTAAGGGACCACTGGTTTAAGGGACCACGGGTTTAAGGGACCACTGGTTTAGGGGACCACGGGTTTAAAGGACCACTGGTTTAAGGGACCACGGGTTTAAGGGACCACTGGTTTATTGGACCACTGGTTTAAGGGACCACTGGTTTAAAGTACCACTGGTTTAAGGGATCACCGGTTTAAAGGACCACTGGTTTAAGGGACCACTGGTTTAAAGTACCACTGGTTTAAGGGATCACTGGTTTAAAGGACCACTGGTTTAAGGGACCACTGGTTTAAAGTACCACTGGTTTAAGGGACCACTGGTTTAAAGGACCACTGGTTTAAAGAACCACTGGTTTAAGGGATCACTGGATTAAAGGACCACTGGTTTAAGGGTCAACTACCTGTATAAAAACAGATGAAATCCAATAAACAAATCTAAAAACATGGTTTCTCCTCCTCAGGGAACAGACCAGCAGTCTGGTCAACCTGATCGCCAAGATGCAAAGTGACGCCGACACGGTGGAGAAGAACATCTTGCGGTCGGAGGAGCTGATGGCTGTGGTGAGAGAACGTTAGACGTCAGACATGAGATCTGATCCTAACACTAAACCTTCTGGACGTGTCCTTCAAGGACGCCGAGAACGAGAAGAACGAGAAACCTTTCCTGCATCAGACGGAGATCTCCGACAGGCTGGGCGAGGCCGAGGGTCTGCTGAAGGCCCTGTTCCTGGAGGTGGACAAGGCCAAGAAACTCAAGCATCCGCAGGCCAAAGAGATCGAGAACGAGTGCGTGTTCTTCTTCTTCAGAAGTGACGTTGAATAACAACCGGTGATAATGGTGGACTCTTGGTTTCAGTGTCAGTCACCTGCACGAGCGCTGGCTCAAAGACTGCACCATCTACAGGGACATCTACGAGCAGATCGACGACGTGTCTCTGATGCCCATGATCGAGTGGGGCCCGGTTTTGAAGAACAAGCAAGTATGTGTCACGACGTTCCCTCTGTTGTATTGAAAAATGATCTGTCGGAACAGTAACATATGGAGTTTCTTTAAAGGATAACTCAGTCATAGTATAAATAACTAAACAAATACAGTAGTGTGAAAAAATATATACTTTGTATAAATATTTTCTTACATCCCTAGTTTGTACCATTTTCACCCAGAGATGTATTTATCATGACGTCTCTGAATAGTTGCTGCTCAAGAGAACAAATAATCGGTTCAGTTTGTGAATCTGTTTCTATCTTTCTCTGGAAACATAAACTCTGATCAATCATTACCATCAAATATATATAAATATCTTGAGGGGGATCGAACTGTTTGTTTCCTGTTAGTACTGTGTAACCTTCAGATCCAAACAGGAACAAATAAAAGGACGATGACGTTTGACAAAATCTATTAAAAGAAAAAAAACAACGTTAAGAGCATGAACAATATGTATGTATGTATATCTATATTTATTTAATTTTTTCTGCTGCATCGGCAAGAAATTAGTATTTTGTTGCAAAACCAAATAGTCCAATATTGAGGTTTTTTAACTAATTTCCACTAGTTTACAAGATTAAAAAAATACTTGACTAGAACTGTGTCTTAGACTCATATGCTAATGATTTAATTGTTTTGTTTTTCAGAGAAAGTTTGCACTTTTTTTCAAAACACCATCCAAACAGTAATAATCAATACAACACAAAATCTATTTTTAAAAGATTAAAAAATATATATTTCAGAAGTTTTTTTCCTGCGTGGCTCTTTTAGGGACCACTGGTTTAAGGGACCACTGGTTTAAAGGACCACTGGTTTAAGGGACCACTGGTTTAAAGGACCACTGGTTTAAGGGACCACTGGTTTAAAGGAACACTGGTTTAAAGGACCACTGGTTTAAAGGACCACTGGTTCAAAGGACCACTGGTTTAAAGGACCACTGGTTTAAGGGACCATTGGTTTAAGGGACCATTGGTTTAAAGGACCACTGGTTTAAGGGACCACTGGTTTAAAGGACCACTGGTTTAAGGGACCATTGGTTTAAGGGACCATTGGTTTAAAGGACCACTGGTTTAAGGGACCACTGGTTTAAAGGACCACTGGTTTAAGGGACCATTGGTTTAAGGGACCATTGGTTTAAAGGACCACTGGTTTAAAGGACCACTGGTTTAAAGGACCACTGGTTTAAAGGACCACTGGTTTAAGGGACCATTGGTTTAAGGGACCATTGGTTTAAAGGACCACTGGTTTAAGGGACCACTGGTTTAAAGGACCACTGGTTTAAAGGACCACTGGTTTAAGGTACCACTGGTTTAAAGGACCACTGGTTCAAAGGACCACTGGTTTAAAGGACCACTGGTTTAAAGGACCACTGGTTTAAGGGACCACTGGTTTAAGGGACCATTGGCTTAAAGGACCACTGGTTTAAAGGACCACTGGTTCAAAGGACCACTGGTTTAAAGGACCACTGGTTTAAAGGACCACTGGTTTAAGGTACCACTGGTTTAAAGGACCACTGGTTCAAAGGACCACTGGTTTAAAGGACCACTGGTTTAAAGGACCACTGGTTTAAGGGACCATTGGCTTAAAGGACCACTGGTTTAAGGGACCACTGGTTTAAAGGACCACTGGTTTAAAGGACCACTGGTTTAAGGGACCACTGGTTTAAAGGACCACTGGTTTAAGGGACCACTGGTTTAACCACTGTATGTCAGTGACGTGTTCAGAGGGTTGTTAAGATAGTTAAAGCTAGCATTAATGATGACATAAAGTCATTAACTAACCCTTCATCTGCACCCCTAACAGGGTGCAGTGACTTCAGAGGAGTTTGGTCCCGGTCTAGCCGACCTGGAGAAGCAGATCGCGGCTCATAACATCCTGCACAAGGAGATCGAGGGTTACAACTCTCAGCTGTGCCTGAGCTCGGCCGGCAGTAAGGTGAGGACACACACACACACACACACACACACACACACACACGTCAACACACACACCAGCACTTCTTTCACACACTTGACATTTTTATGAGAGGTGGCAAGAAACCTGGAACAGAACCAGACTCAGTGTGGAAGCTCTGCTGTGATAGGCTGAGAGACAGGAGTAGAGAAAAAGGAAACACAGATGAGAGAGAATAGTGGAGAGCAGGAGTAAGAGAGAAGGAGAAGATCAGTCATCATTAAGATGCAGAAGATCAGGAGGTGCTGAGAGGAAAGTGTTAACATGATGCAGGAAAGAGTTTGATGTGTAAAAACTCAACAATCTGTAACTTCATGTTCTTCGTCCTCCAGGAGAAATACACGGCTTTTAAGAAGGACTACAACAAACTGCTGGTGAGTTGATGTTTTAAGGAAACATTTCAGAATGTGTTGTTGTCACTGATGTTACAACAGAGACTTTTATATCTATATATAGATATATATCTATATATATATACTGTATATATATATGAACATTTAAATGTTGAATAGATTTATTTTAATTCAAATGTTGTTATATTTTTAAAAAATAATTGATTTCCATCACTTCTAAATTTAAAGGTTGAATTTTTCTGTTTTAAATAATTAAATAAAAAATTGAAAGTGAATGTTTTGTTGATTTTTTTTAAAATTCCAATAATTCAAAAAGTATTTACTTTAATTCGTAGTCTTTTAATTCAATATAGAATGTTGGTCCGATAGTGTCTCGACTTCTGTCAATCATTCTTTTCATTGAAGTATTACAAATAAAAACGAATTAAACCTTTAAAAATAACAATAATTACTTTCATTTATGCAAAAAAAAACACTTAAATAACAAATTTCAATAATAAAACACTAGAAATGTTCAATTAATTCATAGTTAAAATGTGTTTAAATGTCAAGATTTATACATGAATAACAATCTTCCGACCTTCTTGATGTTATACAGCGTAAACACATGTAAATATAGAGACTGATGCATTGATTAATGTGTTGATGAACAACAGCGACATCTTATCTTAAAAGATGGTCCTGACTTGATGTTGTCGTCCTCGTCTTCAGGACAACTCCAAGTGGCGCCGCCACTACCTGACCAGCCTGTACGAGTACATGCACGGCTGCGACAAGGAGCTGAAGTTCCTGGAGGACGAGCAGAACAAGATCAAGCGGCAGGACTGGAGCGACCGGATGGTCGACCCCTCCGACGTCCGCCGGCAGTACGAGGTGCGTGACCTCTCGTGACCTCTCGTGACCTCTCGTGAGGGCCGCTGAGGTCGGAGAATAATCCCTCGGGTTTTTCAAACAGAACTTCAAGAACAACAGCCTCCTGTCCCACGAGGGCGAGGTCAACAAACTGCAGGACGAGGGAGACAGACTGGTGGAGCTGAAGCATCCGGCCAGTGCCACCATCCAGGTAGAGTCTCACACCAGTCTGTAGACGTGTCACACCTGTCTGTAGACGTCCTCACACCTGTCTGTAGACGTGTCACACCTGTCTGTAGACGTCCTCACACCAGTCTGTAGACGTGTCACACCTGTCTGTAGACGTCCTCACACCTGTCTGTAGACGTGTCACACCTGTCTGTAGACGTCCTCACACCAGTCTGTAGACGTGTCACACCTGTCTGTAGACGTCCTCACACCTGTCTGTAGACGTCCTCACACCTGTCTGTAGACGTGTCACACCTGTCTGTAGACGTCCTCACACCAGTCTGTAGACGTGTCACACCTGTCTGTAGACGTCCTCACACCAGTCTGTAGACGTGTCACACCTGTCTGTAGACGTCCTCACACCTGTCTGTAGACGTCCTCACACCTGTCTGTAGACGTGTCACACCTGTCTGTAGACGTCCTCACACCTGTCTGTAGACGTGTCACACCTGTCTGTAGACGTCCTCACACCAGTCTGTAGACGTGTCACACCTGTCTGTAGACGTCCTCACACCAGTCTGTAGACGTGTCACACCTGTCTGTAGATGTCCTCACACCTGTCTGTAGACGTCCTCACACCTGTCTGTAGACGTGTCACACCTGTCTGTAGACGTCCTCACACCTAACTGTAGACGTGTCTGTAGACGTCCTCACACCTGTCTGTAGACGTCCTCACACCAGTCTGTAGACGTGTCACACCTGTCTGTAGATGTCCTCACACCAGTCTGTAGACGTGTCACACCTGTCTGTAGACGTCCTCACACCTGTCTGTAGACGTCTTCACACCTGTCTGTAGACGTCTTCACACCTGTCTGTAGACGTCCTCACACCTGTCTGTAGACGTCTTCACACCTGTCTGTAGACGTCCTCACACCTGTCTGTAGACGTCCTCACACCTGTCTGTAGACGTCCTCACACCTGTCTGTAGATGTCTTCACACCTGTCTGTAGACGTCCTCACACCTGTCTGTAGACGTCCTCACACCTGTCTGTAGACGTCCTCACGCCTGTCTGTAGACGTCCTCACACCTGTCTGTAGACGTCCTCACACCTGTCTGTAGACGTCCTCACACCTGTCTGTAGACGTCCTCACACCTGTCTGTAGACGTCCTCACACCTGTCTGTAGACGTCCTCACACCTGTCTGTAGACGTCCTCACACCTGTCTGTAGACGTCTTCACACCTGTCTGTAGACGTCCTCACACCTGTCTGTAGACGTCCTCACACCTGTCTGTAGACGTCCTCACACCTGTCTGTAGACGTCCTCACACCTGTCTGTAGACGTCTTCACACCTGTCTGTAGACGTCCTCACACCTGTCTGTAGACGTCTTCACACCTGTCTGTAGACGTCTTCACACCTGTCTGTAGACGTCCTCACACCTGTCTGTAGACGTCCTCACACCTGTCTGTAGACGTGTCACACCTGTCTGTAGACGTCCTCACACCAGTCTGTAGACGTGTCACACCTGTCTGTAGACGTCCTCACACCAGTCTGTAGACGTGTCACACCTGTCTGTAGATGTCCTCACACCTGTCTGTAGACGTCCTCACACCTGTCTGTAGACGTGTCACACCTTTCTGTAGACGTCCTCACACCTAACTGTAGACGTGTCTGTAGACGTCCTCACACCTGTCTGTAGACGTCCTCACACCAGTCTGTAGACGTGTCACACCTGTCTGTAGATGTCCTCACACCAGTCTGTAGACGTGTCACACCTGTCTGTAGACGTCCTCACACCTGTCTGTAGACGTCTTCACACCTGTCTGTAGACGTCTTCACACCTGTCTGTAGACGTCCTCACACCTGTCTGTAGACGTCTTCACACCTGTCTGTAGACGTCCTCACACCTGTCTGTAGACGTCCTCACACCTGTCTGTAGACGTCCTCACACCTGTCTGTAGATGTCTTCACACCTGTCTGTAGACGTCCTCACACCTGTCTGTAGACGTCCTCACACCTGTCTGTAGACGTCCTCACGCCTGTCTGTAGACGTCCTCACACCTGTCTGTAGACGTCCTCACACCTGTCTGTAGACGTCCTCACACCTGTCTGTAGACGTCCTCACACCTGTCTGTAGACGTCCTCACACCTGTCTGTAGACGTCCTCACACCTGTCTGTAGACGTCCTCACACCTGTCTGTAGACGTCTTCACACCTGTCTGTAGACGTCCTCACACCTGTCTGTAGACGTCCTCACACCTGTCTGTAGACGTCCTCACACCTGTCTGTAGACGTCCTCACACCTGTCTGTAGACGTCTTCACACCTGTCTGTAGACCATCTCACACCTGTCTGTAGACGTCCTCACACCTGTCTGTAGACCATCTCACACCTGTCTGTAGGCGTCTTCACACCTGTCTGTAGACGTTCTCACACCTGTCTGTAGACGTCCTCACACCTGTCTGTAGACGTCCTCACACCTGTCTGTAGACGTCCTCACACCTGTCTGTAGACGTGTCACACCTGTCTGTAGACGTCTTCACACCTGTCTGTAGACGTCCTCACACCTGTCTGTAGACCTGCTTCTTCTCTCACTGACAAACTCCATGTTTCAGGCTCAGAGGGACAACGTCAGGTCCGAGTGGCAGAAGTTCCTGAACCTGTGCATCTGTCAAGAGACTCACCTGGACAACGTGGAAGAGTTCAAAAAAGTAATTTGATTGATTTGATTGACAAGCCGTCCATCGTCTCCAATGTTCACGTCTCGCTTCAGTACCAGCTGGACTCGGAGCTGCTGTCGGACAACCTGACCAAACTCAACGCCAGCGTGGACCCCAAGGCCGTGAGCCAACGGACCAACTCGGAGAACCTCATGCAGCTGAACGTGAGTCTGGAACGCCAAGAATCCAACACGCCTCTCACCCTGACTAGCTGGGACACGCCTGATGTTTCCACACGATTATGTTCCACCATCAACTGTGTCTCTGACCCTCAGCTGGAGGACAAGTCGGTGCTGGAGGCCGAGAAGCAACTGGCCGACCTGAGGAAGCGAAGCACCAGCATCGCGCCCCTGAAGCTGCGCCGCGCCACCGTCAACCGACCAATCACAGTGGAGTCTCTGTGCGACTGGGACACCAACAAGGTACCATTGTATTTGTGTGTCTTCGTCCGTACGAACGAGTGAAGGTTTCACACGTGTCCGTCCGTTCGTGAAGGACTCGCTGGCCAGAGGAGAGAAGCTGACCTTGAAGTCCAACTCTGACACCGAGAACTGGGACGTCGTCGCAGCCAATGGAGTCACAAAGACCTTCCCTGGAGTCTGTTTCCAGATTCCACCTCCAGACCCGGATTCCATCGACCAGGTGGACCGGTGAGTAACGTTCTTCAGTCACGTTCCTCAGTCAGGTTCCTCAGTCAGGTTCTTCAGTCACGTTTTTCAGTCAGGTTCTTCAGTCAGGTTCTTCAGTCAGGTTCTTCAGTCACGTTCCTCAGTCAGGTTCCTCAGTCGCGTTCTTCAGTCAGGTTCTTCAGTCACGTTCTTCAGTCAGGTTCTTCAGTCACGTTCTTCAGTCAGGTTCCTCAGTCGCGTTCTTCAGTCAGGTTCTTCAGTCAGGTTCTTCAGTCACGTTTTTCAGTCAGGTTCTTCAGTCAGGTTCTTCAGTCACGTTCCTCAGTCAGGTTCTTCAGTCAGGTTCTTCAGTCAGGTTCTTCAGTCACGTTCTTTAGTCAGGTTCTTCAGTCAGGTTCTTCAGTCACGTTCCTCAGTCAGGTTCCTCAGTCGCGTTCTTCAGTCAGGTTCTTCAGTCACGTTCTTCAGTCAGGTTCTTCAGTCAGGTTCTTCAGTCAGGTTCCTCAGTCGCGTTCTTCAGTCAGGTTCTTCAGTCAGGTTCTTCAGTCACGTTTTTCAGTCAGGTTCTTCAGTCAGGTTCTTCAGTCACGTTCCTCAGTCAGGTTCTTCAGTCAGGTTCTTCAGTCAGGTTCTTCAGTCAGGTTCTTCAGTCACGTTCTTTAGTCAGGTTCTTCAGTCACGTTCCTCAGTCAGGTTCTTCAGTCAGGTTCTTCAGTCAGGTTCTTCAGTCACGTTCTTTAGTCAGGTTCTTCAGTCACGTTCCTCAGTCAGGTTCTTCAGTCACGTTCCTCAGTCAGGTTCTTCAGTCAGGTTCTTCAGTCACGTTCCTCAGTCAGGTTCTTCAGTCACGTTCCTCAGTCAGGTTCCTCAGTCAGGTTCCTCAGTCGCGTTCTTCAGTCAGGTTCTTCAGTCAGGTTCTTCAGTCACGTTCCTCAGTCGCGTTCTTCAGTCAGGTTCGTCAGTCAGGTTCTTCAGTCGCGTTCTTCAGTCAGGTTCGTCAGTCAGGTTCTTCAGTCACGTTCTTCAGTCATGTTCTTCAGTCACGTTCCTCAGCCACGTTCTTCACGTAGAACCCTGGGTTTATAGCGGCTCAATGACGGCGTCTTCTCTGCAGGTTGGGCAGCGAACTGGCCGACGTGAAGAAGAGACGAGCGACTCTGGAGGCTTCGCTGAAGAACCACAAGTCAGACACTCTTCGCAGCCAGAGATCAGGTGGGTTTTCAACTCGCAACCAACACCAGAGACTCACGGAGACACAAGGACTCCTTTGACTCATGAATCATTCCATGACTCTAATCTTCAAACAGCTGTTTTGATTGACACACGTCTGATCCAATCAAACCTCTCAGTGCTCCACTCAGTGGGCGGAGCTTCTGTCAAAGAACACGTTCCATTGGTTGATGTTGTAACTCGTGGTCCAATCAGCTGCAGCTTCACTGACGTGTGAGTCGAGTCACTTACGTTGTGTCTGATGGTTTCAGTTCCGGTCTCTGCTGCTCCACTGGATCCGAAGCTGACGGCTCTGTCTCAGGAGCTGAACAACATGGACAAGGGTCTGAGCGGCGCCGAAGACGACCTTCTGGGTCTCATACGAGCTCCTCTCAGCCGCTCAGACCCCTCAGGGGATCTCGCCAAGAGGCTGAGGGAGCAGGAGGTGGGACTAGAGTCATGTTCTCATGTTGACGTGGAACCAAACATCTAACCTGACCTAACCAAACATCTAACCTGACCTAACCAAACATCTAACCTGACCTAACCAAACATCTAACCTGACCTAACCAAACATCTAACCTGACCTAACCAAACATCTAACCTGACCTAACCAAACATCTAACCTGACCTAACCAAACATCTAACCTGACCTAACCAAACATCTAACCTGACCTAACCAAACATCTAACCTGACCTAACCAAACATCTAACCTGACCTAACCAAACATCTAACCTGACCTAACCAAACATCTAACCTAACCAAACATCTAACCTAACCAAACATCTAACCTGACCTAACCAAACATCTAACCTGACCTAACCAAACATCTAACCTGACCTAACCAAACATCTAACCTGACCTAACCAAACATCTAACCTGACCTAACCAAACATCTAACCTAACCAAACATCTAACCTGACCTAACCAAACATCTAACCTGACCTAACCAAACATCTAACCTAACCAAACATCTAACCTGACCTAACCAAACATCTAACCTGACCTAACATCTGCTGGGTTCCAGCAAGCGTCCAGAGCTCTGAGGGACCTGGAGCAGCAGAGGCTCGCAGCTGAGTCCAGCCTGAGGTCACTTCCTGCCAGCAGCTCCTCCTCTCTGCCGCTGCAGCTCAGCAACACCAGCAACAAGGCCGACAGACTGGCGACCCTGAGTGACCTCTACAAGAAGAAGTGAGGAAACATCTAATGGATCGTCTGTGAAGAAACTGTTTCTATATGTGATGATGTCACCAGAAGATTATTAATGTTTAATATTTCAAATGATATTTGTTTAGGATCAACTTTAGGATGTCATTGAATTATTATTTTATTATTATATTATAATATATTAATATCATATTATTATATTATTATCATATTATTATATTATATTATTATTGTATTATTATATCATTATATTATTATATTATTATACTATATTATTATCATATTATTATATTATTATTGTATTATTGTATTATTATATCATTATATTATTATACTATATTATTATCATATTATTATATTATATTATTATTGTATTATTATATCATTATATCATTATATTATTATATTATTATTGTATTATACTATATTATTATCATATTATTATATTATATTATTATATTATTATTGTATTATTATATCATTATATTATTATATTATTATTGTATTATTATATCATTATATCATTATATTATTATACTATATTATTATCATATTATTATATTATATTATTATTGTATCATTATATCATTATATTATTATATTATTATACTATATTATTATCATACTATTATATTATATTATTATATTATTATATTATTATTGTATTATTATATCATTATATCATTATATTATTATATTATTATACTATATTATTATCATATTATTATATTATATTATTATTGTATTATTATATCATTATATCATTATATCATTATATCATTATATTATTATATTATTATACTATATTATTATCATATTATTATCATATTATTATACTATATTATTATCATATCATATTATTATATTATATTATTATACTATATTATTATCATATTATTATATTATATTATTATATTATTATTGTATTATTATATCATTATATCATTATATCATTATATCATTAATTATTATATTATTATACTATATTATTATCATATTATTATATTACATTATTAATACATTATTATATTATATTCATATATTTTTATATTATTCACTTTATCAATCATTTCCTATTTAAAAGGTTCAATTATTATAATTTTTTTAATTAACAAAAAATGATGAATGATATTGTTTTACACATAGTTTTATTACTACTTATTACAATAATAACATGTTCTGCTGACAGAGCCAACGCTTCGCTCAACCTGGAGGCTCAGATCCACAAGGTGGACGGTCTGGTCTCCGGGTTCGAGGAGCAGCTCAGCCACGACGGTCCGATCCTGGACACGCCCAGCGCTCTGCAGGCGTCTGCGGACGACATACGGGTGAACGAGCACACCTGCTCTGGTCCACCTGAAGATGATGCTCACCTTCATTATTGATCCTCCAGAGTCAGAGTCGCTCTGTGGCGGCGGCTCAGGGAGACATGAGCAAACTGAGTCAAGACCTGGAGACCAGTGAGCAGCTGAGCAGCAGCATCCAGCAGAGCCACCAGGAGTTCTGTCCTGACATCCAGCGCCAGAGGACGCAAGTCAAGTCTCTGCAGAACCGATACGAGAACGTGTCCAACCAGCTGAAGGAGAGGTGAGTGAAGAACTTTAGGAGTCGACCCTGGATGTTCTTTCTACACTTCTACTGTTTTCTACTGTAATCAAACAATTTTAAGATATAATCAAACAATTATCAACTATAATCCAACAATTTTCAACTATAATCAAACAATTTTCAACTATAATCCAACAATTTTTAACTATAATCAAACAATTTTCAACTATAATCATACAATTTTCAACTATAATCAAACAATTTTCAACTATAATCCAACAATTTTTAACTATAATCAAACAATTATCAACTATAATCAAACAATTTTCAACTATAATCCAACAATTTTCAACTATAATCAAACAATTTTCAACTATAATCCAACAATTTTCAACTATAATCCAACAATTTTCAACTATAATCAAACAATTTTCAACTATAATCCAACAATTTTCAACTATAATCCAACAATTTTCAACTATAATCCAACAATTTAATTGATTAATGTTCTTTCCACACAAACAGAGAATACATCCTTCAAGAAGCCGGAGCCAAGAACCAGGAGTTCCAGCTCACGTCCAGGTCCCTCAACAGTTTCCTGGACAACCTGCCCAAGACTCAGATCGGTCCTCACGACAGTCCGTCTCAGATCGAGGCGAAGCAAGTCTCTCAGGAGGTGCTGGAGATGTTCGACGCCGACACGAGGACAGAAGAATAACGTTGTCCATGTTCTCAGAGAGCGATGGACGACCTGAAGAGGAAGGAGGACGACATGCACCGAGTCGCTGACCTGTCCCAGGACCTGCAGAGTCTGCTGAGCGTACGTGTTGAGATGAAGAACATCTGAGATGAAGTTTGACTTTTGTTCTTCACGTCTGCAGCAATATGACTCCAACGTGGAGAAGTTCAACAGCACCGTCGAGGATAATGGAGTCACTTCACCCAAGAAGCTTTACTCGTCCACACTGTCTGACGCTGTTCAGAAGCAGGTTTGTTGTTTCTTATCTTTTAGTTAGATCTCATATAGAACTGTAATCAATTTATATAAGTCATCAACAATATATCTAGATGTTCGTGTGTCATGAAGGTTTATTTCATCTCCATTAACGTGTTCATTGTTTGCTTCGCAGGAAAAGGACCTCGTGAGTCGTTACGCCGAGACTTCTGCTGAAAACGCTCAACGTCAGAAACAGATGAGTCTGGCCAAGAACCTTCTGCTACAAGTAGGAGACTCACCACGACACGAACTCACTGTTTACAGTAATAACCTGGACTTGTTCCTCCTGCAGGGTGAAGAGAAGGTCCACATGGTGGAGCAGCAGCAGGTGCAGCAGCAGCAGAACGCTCAGAGAACATCCCTGGAGCTCAACGGCCTCATGAAGGATCTGGACGAGGAGAAGGAGAGGACGGTTCACGCCGAGAACGACCTGAGGACCTTCAGGGAACGGATGATGTCGCTGAAGAACCGCAGAGGCGTGGAGCGCATCGAGGAGAAGGAGGTGCTGCAGTACTACCGTGACCCCAAACTGGAGAGCGACCTCCTGGAGTTCACCAGCAAGTTGCACGAGGAGTCGCTGAAGCACAGCACCATCCGGACGGAGGTGGAGGTCGTCAAGAACAAGGTGGTGTCCCTGGAGGACAACATCAAGAACACCGCTCCAAAGCTGGCGACGAGGGAAGTCACCGAGTTTGAGAAGGACCCGCAGCTGGACGTGGAGGCGGCGAAGCTCAGGGACGAGATCGCTCGCATGAGAGACGAGGTCCGAGTCAGAGACTCCGAGCACGTTCAGATGAAGACCGAGGTCCACATCCTGCAGCAGAAGAAGCCCACCATCAAGGAGAGGATCGTGAAGAAGGAGGTTCTGAAGGTGGAGCAGGACCCGGAGATGCTGAAGGCCGTCCGCTCCTTCGAGCTGGAGATATCCGACGAGAGCAACAAGTGCAAGACGGTCAACGACCAGATCTTCCAGAGGAGAAGTGAAATCAACGCCCTGGAGAGGCTGATCCCGGCCATCAAGCCCAAGGTCATCACCAAGGAGGTCAAGAAGGTGGAGCAGGACCCCGAGCTCATCAACGAGTCCAAGCAACTGAGGGTGAATCTGGAGCACGAGAGAACGGACAACAGCTCCTTGACTCAAGAACTCCTGGAGCTCCAGAGTCGCTACCGAACGGTCGGAGACATCAGACCCAAAGTGGAGGTGAAAGAAATCGTGAACGAGATCTACAGGATCGATCCCAACACGGAGGTGGAGATCATGCGTCTGCGCAAGGACATCCAGGACACCAACGGCCAGCGCTCGGATCTGGAGAGGAACCTGACGAAGTGCACGTCGGAGTTGAACATCCTTCGCGCTCAGAAGCCCAAGATAGAAGTCAAGGAGGTCCTTCAGGAGGTGGTGAAGGAAGAGAGGAGCCCGGAGAACGAGAGGGAGATCCAGAGGCTCAACGACCAGTTTTACCGTCTCAACGGTTCCTACAGCTCCCTCAGCGAGCAGGTGAGGGTCCTGCGGAGCGACCGGGACCAGTGGAAGGCGGAGAAGTCCAAGATCGAGACCAAGCTGGTCAACAGGGAGGTCATCAAGTACCAGCCGGATCCTCTGGTGGAGAAAGAAGCCGAGCGTCTGAGGAGAGTCGTGCGCGAGGAGGCGCAGCTGAGGCGCAGCATCGAGGAGATGGTGTTCGACCTGCAGAACAAGTACATCCTCCTGGAGAGACAGAAGCCCGAGGAGAAGGTAGTGGTGCAGGAGGTGGTGCGGCTGCAGAAGGACCCGCGGCAGATCATCGACCACGAGCGGCTCAGCAGGAGCCTGGACGAGGAGGTCATGACCCGACGTCAGATCGAGCTGGAGCTGCAGCAGCTGAGGACCAAGATCGAGGACAAGCTGAGGATCATCAGGGACAGCGACGAGCATCACAAGCTGGTCCAGGCTCAGTCGGAGCTCAAGGAGATCCGGATGCGCATCCTCAACCTGGAGAACGCTCCGCCGGCCGTTGAGGAGAGCATCGTGGTGGAGGAGGTGCTGAAGGTCGAGAGGGACCCCAAGCTGGAGAGAAAGACCATCGGCCTCCGCTCGGAGTTCGACAAGGAGACCAACGACATCCTGCGTTTCCAGAGAGAGATACGTACCATCACCTCCCGGCTGGAGATCCTGCAGAGAGAGAAGTCCCACGAGCGCACGGTGTATAAGGAGATCGTGCGCGTGGAGAAGGACCAGGCCGTGGAGTCGGCCCGGGACCGGCTGAGGGAAGAGGTGTCCCAGCAGAGGTTCGCCCGACAAGACCAGGAGGACGAGATAAGACGCATCAAGGACAAAACGAATCTAATGCACAGCTCCTCGTCCACGGCGTCCAGGGAAGAGACGTCCCTCACGTCCAACAGAGAAGCTCTGTTGAGAGAGAAGGAAAACCTGACCCGCGAACTCAGGACCCTGGAGACCAAGAGACAGGACATCAACATCTCCTTTCAGCAGCAGAGCAGGCTCATCAGCGAGAGGTCCCAGAACAGTCGGCAGAAGAGCCTGAAGATGGGGTCTGACGTGCAGCGCCTGGAGACGGAGATCCTGGATGAGAAGGACAGGATCTACCAGAGGGACGCAACCATCCGAGACCTTCAGTCCAACTTGCAGAAAGAAGAGCAAGCAGAGACCAGAACCAAGGAGACCAACGTGTCCACCAAGATCACGATCCTGGATCCGGTGACTGGCAAAGACATGTCTCCGTACGACGCCTACCTGCAGGGCCTGATCGACCGCAAGCAGTACATCCACCTGCAGGAGCTGGAGTGCGACTGGGAGGAGATCTCCACCATGGGCCCCGACGGCGAGACCTCCGTCCTGCAGGACCGCAAGAGCGGCAAACAGTTCTCCATCAAGGAGGCGCTGAAGGCGGGCCGGGTCAGAGAGAGCGATCTGCAGAACTACAAATCCGGCAAAATGCCTATCTCGGAGTTCGCTCTGTTGGTGGCGGGCGAGAAGAACAAGGCGCCCGAGTACAACTCCATCACGTCCAAGTCCTCCACGCCGGTCAGGTCCGCCCCCCCGCCCAGCTCATTGGCCTCGCAGATCCAGCCCGTGGCCGGAGTCATCGACACCAACACCGACACCTGCTACACCATCCGCAGCGCCACCATGCGTAAACTCATCGACACCACCACCGCCCAGCGGCTGCTGGAGGCCCAGGCTGCCACCGGGGGCATCGTGGACATCAGCACCGGCGAGCGCTGCCCGGTCAACAAGGCCGCGACCCGAGGACTCATCGAGGACAGTCAGCTCCAGCGTCTGCTCAACGCCCAGAAGGCCTTCTCCGGAGTGGAGGACCCCATGACCAGGGAGTGTCTGTCGGTGGGCGAGGCGGTGCAGAAGGGCTGGATGCCCAAGGAGACCGCCACCCGCTACATGGAGGCCCAGCACCTGACGGGGGGGCTGGTCAACCCCAAGACCGGGGCCCGGGTCAGCATCCTGGACGCCATCGGCTCCAAGATGATCGACAACACCATGATGCGGGAGCTGCAGTCGGAGAGGACCTACACCAAAGACATCGTGGACCCGCTCACCAAGGAGAAGATCAACTACAAGCAGGCCCTGGACCGGTGCAAGAAGGACCCGGGCTCGGGTCTGCCCATGCTGCCCGCCTCCTCCAAAGACTCCGGCCTGAACTCCAGCTACTCCAGCAGATACGCTCGCTTCTGAGTTTACGCCCCGGCGACGGGATCTTTTGTTTACGACATTTATACTGACGTGGGTTTTATTTAACAATGAAGGGACGACTCGGTGCATTAACTGTTGATTCTTATACTCTCGGGTTTCACTCTTGTCATGAAGAACTAAATAAACTAAATTATAACTCAGTGAAACGGCTTCGTTTGCTTCTTCTTCTGTGGAACCTTCAGCAGCTCGGAGGTCCTTGAGACTCAGGCAGGAAATGAGTTATAAAAGTAAAGTGTGTCCAGTAAATAAAACGTTAACTTTCTTTCAATCCAATAACTTTCAAACACCATGAATCATCTGTTTTGATTGACACGCGTCTGACCAAATCAAATCTCAGAGTTCTCCACTCAGTGGGCGGAGCTTACGACAAAGAAAGCGTCCCATTGGTTGACGTTGTAACTTGTTGATCCAATCAACTGGCAGTCAGTGAAGGTGATTAAAGATCGGGGAAATGTGAGTTCTTCTACTGGAGCGGCTCAAAATTCTGGCTGCAGAGTTTTGTGTGAACTGTGAGTGTGTAGCGTGTGTAGAGTGTGTAGAGTGTAGAGTGTGTAGAGTCAACACACTTGTACATGAATAATTATAAAAGAAGTCAAATAAAGTGTCAGTAAAACAAGTTTAAAAAACAAGAGAAGATCAGAAACTTTTATTGTCACAACGTAGGATTCTTGTGTCAAAAGATAAAATGAAATAAAATACACACAAAAATACCAACAAAAGTATCATTTTGAAACATTTTTCCTTCCATGTAACAAACAAACATGTAACAAACATGTAACAAACAAACATGTAACAAACATGTAACAAACAAACATGTAACAAACATGTAACAAACATGTAACAAACAAACATGTAACAAACATGTAACAAACATGTAACAAACAAACATGTAACAAACATGTAACAAACATGTAACAAACAAACATGTAACAAACATGTAACAAACAAACATGTAACAAACATGTAACAAACAAACATGTAACAAACAAACATGTAACAAACATGTAACAAACAAACATGTAACAAACATGTAACAAACATGTAACAAACAAACATGTAACAAACATGTAACAAACAAACATGTAACAAACAAACATGTAACAAACAAACATGTAACAAACAAACATGTAACAAACATGTAACAAACAAACATGTAACAAACAAACATGTAACAAACATGTAACAAACAAACATGTAACAAACATGTAACAAACAAACATGTAACAAACAAACATGTAACAAACATGTAACAAACAAACATTTAACAAACAAACATGTAACAAACATGTAACAAACAAACATGTAACAAACATGTAACAAACATGTAACACGTGTCTTTGAATGCAGCAGATTCAAGGAAATAAAAGGAAAAATATGGATTTATTCATGAAAAACACAACAATCTGAGTCAAGAACTAACGTTTTTTAAATGTGAGAAAATAAAATAACTTTTACAGTTTATTTCAGTTAATATTGTGTTTATTTGTGTTTTATTTGATCAGAAGAACCAGGAACGACATGAAGCTTCACATTTACACAGAGTTCATTCTTCTTCTCTTCTAACATCACTCCATCTTCTCTTCTTCTTCTCTTCTAGCATCACTCCATCTTCTCTTCTTATTCTCTTCTAGCATCACTCCATTTTCTCTTCTTCTTCTTCTCTTCTAACATCACTCCATCTTCTCTTCTTCTTCTCTTCTAGCATCACTCCATCTTCTCTTCTTCTTCTCTTCTAGCATCACTCCATCTTCTCTTCTTCTTCTCTTCTAACATCACTCCATCTTCTCTTCTTCTTCTCTTCTAGCATCACTCCATCTTCTCTTCTTCTTCTCTTCTAGCATCACTCCATCTTCTCTTCTTCTTCTCTTCTAACATCACTCCATCTTCTCTTCTTCTTCTCTTCTAGCATCACTCCATCTTCTCTTCTAACATCACTCCATCTTCTCTTCTTCTTCTCTTCTAACATCACTCCATCTTCTCTTCTTCTTCTCTTCTAACATCACTCCATCTTCTCTTCTTCTTCTCTTCTAACATCACTCCATCTTCTCTTCTTCTCTTCTAACATCACTCCATCTTCTCTTCTTCTTCTCTTCTAACATCACTCCATCTTCTCTTCTTCTTCTCTTCTAACATCACTCCATCTTCTCTTCTTCTCTTCTAACATCACTCCATCTTCTCTTCTTCTTCTCTTCTAACATCACTCCATCTTCTCTTCTTCTCTTCTAACATCACTCCATCTTCTCTTCTAACATCACTCCATCTTCTCTTCTTCTCTTCTAACATCACTCCATCTTCTCTTCTTCTTCTCTTCTCCGCCGCTGGTGGAAGAAGTCTCTCTGTTCCTGGATGTTCTTCTGCAGCAGAGAAACGTTGACGCCGTCGACACAGTTGAAGACTCGAGCCTGAACCAACACACACTCCCCTGACACACACACACACACACACACACACACACACACACACACACACACACACACACACACACACACACACACACACACACACACACACACACACACACACACACACACACACACACACACAGTTAATCTAATGTAATCTCATTTAATATAATCGAATGTAATCTAGTGAAATCTAATCTAATCTAATCTAGTGTAATCTAATCTAATTGTATATAATCGAATGTAATCTAATTTTATATAATCTAATGTAATCTAATATAATCTAGTGTAATGTAATATAATATAATATAATCTAGTGTAATCTAATCTAATGTAATCTGATGTAATGTAATGTAATCTAATGTATTCTAATATAATCTAGTGTAATCTAATATAATCTAGTGTAATCTAATCTAATGTATTCTAATATAATCAAATGGAATCTAATATAATCTAGTGTAATCTAATCTAATGTAAACTAAATTTATATAATCTAATGTAATCTAATCTAATCTAATATAATGTAATGCAATCTAATCGAATCTAGTGTAATCTAATCTAATCTAATCCTATATAATATAATGTAATCTAGTGTTATGTTAATGTAATGTAATGTAATCTAATCTAGTGTTATCTAATGTAATCTAGTATAATATAATGTAATCTAATCTAATCTAGTGTAATGTAATGTAATTTAGTGTAATCTAATGTAATCTAGTGTAATATAATGTAAACTAATGTAATAAAGTGTAATCTAATGTAATGTAATCTAGTGTAATATAATGTAATATAGTATAATGTAATGTAATCTAATGTAATGTAATGTAATCTGCTACTCACCCTCCACGGCCTCCACTTCTCCCAGCACCAGGTATTGAGCCCCCATGATGGCCTGGAACGGCTCCACGAACCTGGTGTTGATGTTGATGCTGTGATGTTGTGAAGCGTTGATGCTCGACAGTGAAGCTCTGGAGTCGTGAGCAGAGTAGACGACGAGTCTGGACACAAGTTACACACTTAAAACGGTGACCTTGGACAAATGAAGATCTCCTGAGTCTGAAGAGACTTTGTGGAAAGACTGAGCGTCTCTGGAAGTCTACTAAACTTGAGGTGCACAGACTTCACCTCAGGGATCTGATGTCTTCTTACAGTGAGATGGTGGAAACTGCTAGATCTGATTACATCAGAAAACTGGTAGCAGCAAATAGGAAAAACACCAAAGTGTTGTTTGACACGATTAATTCTCTCGTGTCTCCTGCTCCTCAAATCATGTCTTCTGTGAAGCTGACAGCAATGATTGTTGAGGTTTTTACTGACAAAATTAAATTGATCAAAGAGAAAATCTCTCTTTTGTTTGGAACCCCTACTGTCTCTGAGCCCCTCTCCTCCTCTTGGTCTTCCTTCACTGCTGTATCTTTGGGTGATATTTCATCACTAGTGAACAAGATGAAACCCTCCTCTTGCTCAGATGACGTCCTTCCTTGTAGGCTTTTTATCAAAGTATTTGATGTAATTGACCCCTGGGTTACCAATATGGTGAACCTCTCCCTTTCCACAGGGGTTTTTCCCAATGCATTTAAACATGCCATTGTGGAGCCTCTGCTCAAAAAACCAGGCTTAGACCCAACTGACCTCAGTAATTTCAGGCCTATTTCTAATCTTCATTCTTGTCCAAGATCTTGGAGAAGGTTGTGTCTGAGCAGCTGTTCCTGGATCAGAGCGACATCCATGAGAAGTTTCAGTCTGGCTTCCATAAACATCTACGGAGACAGCTTTATTGAAAGTGTCCAGTGACATCATGATGTTCTGGTTCTCTTGGATCTGTCCTCAGCCTTTGACACAGTTGAACCAGATCCTGCTGAGAAGACTGAGGGGTGAAGACTGTCTGGGTCTGTGTTAGAATGGTTCTCATCTTACCTTTCTGGGCAGTTTTAGTGTATCTGCCAATCAAATGAGGTCTGAATCGGCAGATCTGTTGTGTGGAGTCCCTCAAGGTTCTGTTCTGGGTCCTTTATTGTTTTTGGTGTACTTGATTCCCCTCGGTAAAATCATTCAGAGATTTCCTGATGTTTCTTATCACATGTTTGCTGATGACATCCAGCTCTACTGCTCTGTTGACCCAACTGAGCTCCAGAGGCTGAACTTAGTCAATTGTTGCTAGAAATCAAACAATGAGTGAAAACACTTTACAGCTTAATGTGGACAAAACTGAAACTCTGGTGATTGTTGATGATAAGGTTCCAGGGTTGAGTCAGTACTTGAGTGACTTAAGTCAGTCTGTCAAACTGAGCCTGAGAAACCTGGGTGTTGTATTTGATAAAGACATGTCTCTTGTTCAACACTGAAGAAAACTGACCAGAAACTGTTTCCTTCAACTGAGAAAAATCTCTAAACTTAGGAAAATGTTGTCGGAACATGATCTGGATCTTATAATCCATGCGTTTGTTTCTTCTCGTCTGGACTATTGTAACAGTTTGTTTTCATGTCTTAACAAGAAGGATCGTCTCGTCTGCAGTTGATTCAGAACTCTGAGCCGCTCTAGTAGAAGAACTCACATTTCTCCTTCAAACTCTTCAGTGGCTGCTCTAGTAGAAGAACTCACATTTCTCCTTCAAACTCTTCACTGGCTTCCAGTTTCTTTCAGGATCATTTTAAAATTCTGGTTCTTACTTTCAGATCAATTCATGGTCAGACCTTCATGATCTGATCCAGACTTACACCCCAGCTCGGGCTCTGAGGTCTGTGGATCAGAATCTACTTATGGTTCCACGCACATGACTCAGGACCAGAGGAGAGAAATCTTTTCAGGCTGTTGCTCCTAAGCTTTGGAACGATCTTCTCTCTCCTTGCGCTTGATGATCTACTGACTCCTTCAAGAAACATCTGTGTTTGATGATCTACTGACTCCTTTAAGAAACATGTGTGTTTGATGATCTACTGACTCCTTTAAGAAACATGTGTGTTTGATGATCTACTGACTCCTTCAAGAAACATCTGTGTTTGATGATCTACTGACTCCTTCAAGAAACATCTGTGTTTGATGATCTACTGACTCCTTCAAGAAACATGTGTGTTTGATGATCTACTGACTCCTTCAAGAAACATGTGTGTTTGATGATCTACTGACTCCTTCAAGAAACATCTGTGTTTGATGATCTACTGACTCCTTCAAGAAACATCTGTGTTTGATGATCTACTGACTCCTTCAAGAAACATCTGTGTTTGATGATCTACTGACTCCTTCAAGAAACATGTGTGTTTGATGATCTACTGACTCCTTCAAGAAACATCTGTGTTTGATGATCTACTGACTCCTTCAAGAAACATCTGTGTTTGATGATCTACTGACTCCTTCAAGAAACATCTGTGTTTGATGATCTACTGACTCCTTCAAGAAACATGTGTGTTTGATGATCTACTGACTCCTTCAAGAAACATGTGTGTTTGATGATCTACTGACTCCTTCAAGAAACATCTGTGTTTGATGATCTACTGACTCCTTCAAGAAACATCAGTGTTTGATGATCTACTGACTCCTTCAAGAAACATCTGTGTTTGATGATCTACTGACTCCTTCAAGAAACATGTGTGTTTGATGATCTACTGACTCCTTCAAGAAACATGTGTGTTTGATGATCTACTGACTCCTTCAACAAACATCTGTGTTTGATGATCTACTGACTCCTTCAAGAAACATCTGTGTTTGATGATCTACTGACTCCTTCAAGAAATATCTGTGTTTGATGATCTACTGACTCCTTCAAGAAACATCTGTGTTTGATGATCTACTGACTCCTTCAAGAAACATGTGTGTTTGATGATCTACTGACTCCTTCAAGAAACATCTGTGTTTGATGATCTACTGACTCCTTCAAGAAACATCTGTGTTTGATGATCTACTGACTCCTTCAAGAAACGTGTGTTTGATGATCTACTGACTCCTTCAAGAAACATCTGTGTTTGATGATCTACTGACTCCTTCAAGAAACGTGTGTTTGATGATCTACTGACTCCTTCAAGACACATCTGTGTTTGATGATCTACTGACTCCTTCAAGAAACGTGTGTTTGATGATCTACTGACTCCTTCAAGAAACATGTGTGTTTGATGATCTACTGACTCCTTCAAGAAACATCTGTGTTTGATGATCTACTGACTCCTTCAAGAAACATCTGTGTTTGATGATCTACTGACTCCTTCAAGAAACGTGTGTTTGATGATCTACTGACTCCTTCAAGACACATCTGTGTTTGATGATCTACTGACTCCTTCAAGAAACGTGTGTTTGATGATCTACTGACTCCTTTAAGAAACATCTGTGTTTGATGATCTACTGACTCCTTCAAGAAACATGTGTGTTTGATGATCTACTGACTCCTTCAAGAAACATGTGTGTTTGATGATCTACTGACTCCTTCAAGAAACATCTGTGTTTGATGATCTACTGACTCCTTCAAGAAACATCTGTGTTTGATGATCTACTGACTCCTTCAAGAAACATGTGTGTTTGATGATCTACTGACTCCTTCAAGAAACATCTGTGTTTGATGATCTACTGACTCCTTCAAGAAACATCAGTGTTTGATGATCTACTGACTCCTTCAAGAAACATCTGTGTTTGATGATCTACTGACTCCTTCAACAAACATCTGTGTTTGATGATCTACTGACTCCTTCAAGAAACATGTGTGTTTGATGATCTACTGACTCCTTCAAGAAACATGTGTGTTTGATGATCTACTGACTCCTTCAAGAAACATCTGTGTTTGATGATCTACTGACTCCTTCAAGAAACATGTGTGTTTGATGATCTACTGACTCCTTCAAGAAACATGTGTGTTTGATGATCTACTGACTCCTTCAAGAAACATCTGTGTTTGATGATCTACTGACTCCTTCAAGAAACATCTGTGTTTGATGATCTACTGACTCCTTCAAGAAACATCTGTGTTTGATGATCTACTGACTCCTTCAAGAAACATCTGTGTTTGATGATCTACTGACTCCTTCAAGAAACATCTGTGTTTGATGATCTACTGACTCCTTCAAGAAACATCTGTGTTTGATGATCTACTGACTCCTTCAAGAAACATGTGTGTTTGATGATCTACTGACTCCTTCAAGAAACATCAGTGTTTGATGATCTACTGACTCCTTCAAGAAACATCTGTGTTTGATGATCTACTGACTCCTTCAAGAAACATGTGTGTTTGATGATCTACTGACTCCTTCAAGAAACATCTGTGTTTGATGATCTACTGACTCCTTCAAGAAACATCTGTGTTTGATGATCTACTGACTCCTTCAAGAAACATGTGTGTTTGATGATCTACTGACTCCTTCAAGAAACATCTGTGTTTGATGATCTACTGACTCCTTCAAGAAACATCTGTGTTTGATGATCTACTGACTCCTTCAAGAAACATCTGTTTGATGATCTACTGACTCCTTCAAGAAACATGTGTGTTTGATGATCTAATGACTCCTTCAAGAAACATCTGTGTTTGATGATCTACTGACTCCTTCAAGAAACATCTGTGTTTGATGATCTACTGACTCCTTCAAGAAACATCTGTGTTTGATGATCTACTGACTCCTTCAAGAAACATCTGTGTTTGATGATCTACTGACTCCTTCAAGAAACATCTGTGTTTGATGATCTACTGACTCCTTCAAGAAACATGTGTGTTTGATGATCTACTGACTCCTTCAAGAAACATGTGTGTTTGATGATCTACTGACTCCTTCAAGAAACATCTCAAGACGTTTTTATTTGTTCAGGCTTTTCCTTGATTTTCTGGAACTCCTGTTATGTTATCAGTTTTATCTTGACCTTTAAAATATATACTTTATTGAATATTGGTCTGGAAAAGCTCTTTATAAATACAAATTAATTACTTGTGTAGGTACATGTTACACACTTGTGTAGGTACATGTTACACACTTGTGTAGGTACATGTTACACACTTGTGTAGGTACATGTTACACACTTGTGTAGGTACATGTTACACACTTGTGTAGGTACATGTTACACACTTCATTGTGTACGTGCAGGTACATGTTACACACTTGTGTAGGTACATGTTACACACTTGTGTAGGTACATGTTACACACTTCATTGTGTACGTGCAGGTACATGTTACACACTTGTGTAGGTACATGTTACACACTTCATTGTGTACGTGCAGGTACATGTTACACACTGTGTAGTCAAGTGTGTGTAGGTACATGTTACACACTTCATTGTGTAGTCTGGTGTGTGTACGTGTAGGTACATGTTACACACTTCATTGTGTTGTCTGGTGTGTGTACGTGTAGGTACATGTTACACACTTCATTGTCTAGTCTGGTGTGTGTAGGTACATGTTACACACTTCATTGTCTAGTCTGGTATGTGTAGGTACATGTTACACACTTCATTGTCTAGTCAAGTGTGTGTAGGTACATGTTACACACTTCATTGTCTAGTCTGGTGTGTGTAGGTACATGTTACACACTTCATTGTGTAGTCTGGTGTGTGTAGGTACATGTTACACACTTCATTGTGTAGTCTGGTGTGTGTAGGTACATGTTACACACTTCATTGTCTAGTCTGGTGTGTGTACGTGTAGGTACATGTTACACACTTCATTGTCTAGTCTGGTGTGTGTAGGTACATGTTACACACTTCATTGTGTAGTCTGGTGTGTGCACCTGTAGGTACATGTTACACACTTCATTGTGTAGTCTGGTGTGTGTACCTGTAGCTACATGTTACAAAATTGTGTAGTCTGGTGTGTGTACGTGTAGGTACGAGTGTGTATTTGTAGAAGTGTGTGTTGTGTATTTGCAGGTACGAGTGTGTATTTGTAGATGTGTGTGTTGTGTATTTGCAGGTACGAGTGTGTATTTGTAGATGTGTGTGTTGTGTATTTGGTATTTGAAGGTACGGGTGTGTATTTGTAGATGTGTGTGTTGTGTATTTGGTATTTGCTGGTACGATTGTGTATTTGTAGATGTGTGTGTTGTGTATTTGCAGGTACGAGTGTGTATTTGTAGATGTGTGTGTTGTGTATTTGCAGGTACGAGTGTGTATTTGTAGATGTGTGTGTTGTGTATTTGCTGGTACGAGTGTGAATTTGTATGCGTGTGTTGTGTATTTGCTGGTACGAGTGTGTATTTGTAGATGTGTGCGTTGTGTATTTGCTGCTACGATTGTGTATTTGTAGATGTGTGTGTTGTGTATTTGCTGGTACGAGTGTGTATTTGTAGATGTGTGTGTTGTGTATTTGCTGGTACGAGTGTGTATTTGTAGATGTGTGTGTTGTGTATTTGCTGGTACGAGTGTGTATTTGTAGATGTGTGTGTTGTGTATTTGCAGGTACGAGTGTGTATTTGTAGATGTGTGTGTTGTGTATTTGCTGGTACGAGTGTGTATTTGTAGATGTGTGTGTTGTGTATTTGCTGGTACGAGTGTGTATTTGTAGATCTGTGTGTTGTGTATTTGCAGGTACGAGTGTGTATTTGTAGATGTGTGTGTTGTGTATTTGCTGGTACGAGTGTGTATTTGTAGATGTGTGTGTTGTGTATTTGCTGGTACGAGTGTGTATTTGTAGATGTGTGTGTTGTGTATTTGCTGGTACGAGTGTGTATTTGTAGATGTGTGTGTTGTGTATTTGCTGGTACGAGTGTGTATTTGTAGATGTGTGTGTTGTGTATTTGCTGGTACGAGTGTGTATTTGTTGATGTGTGAGTTGTGTATTTGTTGATGTGTGAGTTGTGTGTACTGGTTAAAAAAGTGACGTCATCATCTGTGGTGTTGTTTGATGACGTAATAAAGCTACTTTGGGTAAAAATCGAACTTGTCTGTGACTTCCGGTGTGAAGAGCTGCTGACTCGTGATTGGTGGATCAGTCGCTAACAGGAAGTGGAACACCTGAGCTGCTCACCTGCCGAAGGTCCTCAAAGAACTTCCTTCCGTCACGTGTCCAGGCTTCACTTCCCACGGGAGATGAAACACAGACACCGGCGGAAGCATTTCCGTTCGAACTCTTCTGTGGGAAAGTATTCACTTCCGGGTTACGTCAGCTGACCTCGCGTCGACTTCCGCTTACGTCACGGGGAGGTGTTGTTGAGTTGAGGGTTTTAAGAGCGAGTTGAAGACTGTTGTCAGTCACCTGTGGACTAACTCACCTGTGGACGTGCAGGACCTCACCTGAGCATGAACCCTGACCTCAAGAAAGAGCGCCAAAGCGCCTCCTTTGATGTGGAGAAACTCACGCACATCCTGGACGGCGGGCCGGAGAAGACCCGGAGGAGACGAGAAATAGGTCAGTTGACTCACCTGAGCCGCAGGTAGATGTTGCACAACCAGGTGAGCAGACACAGGTAGATGTTGCACCTGTGTCTGCTCACCTGGTGACGAGTGTCACGGCGTCAGTGTTGACGTCAGAGAGAAGTACCTGGTTTATACAAATAATGCTAACAACTAGCATCTTTAGCTACAACACAACGTTAGTGTGTAGTTAGTGTGTGTGTGTATATAAGTTAGTGTGTACATGTGTATCTGTATTAGTTAGTGTGTGTATAAGTTAGTGTGTACATGTGTATCTGTATGTATGTGTGTGTGTATAAGTTAGTGTGTACATGTGTATCTGTATTTGTGTGTGTGTGTACGTGTGTATCTCTATTAGTTAGTGTGTGTGTATAAGTTAGTGTGTACATGTGTATCTGTATTTGTGTGTGTGTGTGTGTGTACGTGTGTATCTGTATTAGTTAGTGTGTGTGTGTATAAGTTAGTGTGTACATGTGTATCTGTATTAGTTACTCTGTGTGTATATAAGTTAGTGTGTATATGTGTATCTGTATTAGTGTGTGTGTATGTAAGTTATTGTGTACATGTGTATCTGTGTGTATCTGTATTAGTTAGTGTGTGAATATTAGTTACTTTGTGTGTTTATATGTTAGTGTGTATATGTGTATCTGTGTGTATCTGTATTAGTTAGTGTGTGTATATTAGTTACTGTCTGTGTATATATGTTAGTGTGTACATGTGTATTTGTATTAGTTAGTTTGTGTGTATGTTAGTTACTGTGTGTGTACATACCTACAAATACACACAGACACACACATGCACCTACAAATACACACACACACACACACACGTGCACCTACAAATACACACAGACACACACATGCACCTACAAATACACACAGACACATACATGCACCTACAAATACACACACACACACACATGCACCTACAAATACACACACACACACACATGCACCTACAAATCACTGATCTGATCCAGCCTTACACCCCAGCTCGGGCTCTGAGGTCTGTGGATCAGAATCTACTGATGGTTCCACGCACACGGCTCAGGACCAGAGGAGAGAAATCTTTTCAGGCTGTTGCTCCTAAGCTTTGGAACGATCTTCTCTCTCTTTGCTCTTGATGATCTACTGACTCCTTTAAGAAACATCTTAAGACGTTTCTATTTGTTCAGGCTTTTCCTTGAATTTCTCGAACTCCTGTGTTGTTCTCAGTATTATCTTGATCTTTGAAGTATGTACTGTTTTGAGTATTGTTTTGATTGTTTAAGCGCTTTGTGACCCTGGTCTCGAAAAGCGCTATATAAATAAATATTACTTACTTACTTACTTACTTACAAATACACACAGATACACACATGCACCTACAAATACACACACACACACATGCACCTACAAATACACACAGACACACACATGCACCTACAAATACACACAGACACACACATGCACCTACAAATACACACAGATACACACATGCACCTACAAATACACACACACACACACATGCACCTACAAATACACACAGACGCACACATGCACCTACAAATACACACACACACACACACACGCACCTACACTAAAACAAAAAATGTTTATATATTTGAATATTTGTCTTTGTTCAATTTTTTATTATAAATAAAGTTTTGTTTGCGTCATGTTTGAATAAATATGTTTTTATTTGTAAATCATCAAAAAACGAACTATGGACGTCTAACAAATAAACTTTGTTCTCATCACGTTGTTCTAATCACTTTGTTCTCGTAACAGACACTATTGACTGTAAACATGTTGTTCTCCAGAGTCTCTGGTCCTCAGTGACCCAGACTTCCAGGGAGAAGATCCAAACTTCTTGTCCAGGAGCGAACGCTACGACCAGGCTGTGAGGAGAAGTGCTCAGATGGTCCTGAAGATCAGGGATTATGGCATCGCTGACCCTGATGAGATCTACTGCTACAAGAGGTACACAGCTACACAACTCAACACAACTCACACCTGTGTGTGTGTCACCAGTTGTTATCGGTTTCATGTCATCACTTTCATCCTTGACTCCAGTGTATGATCAGTGTTTGTGTGAGTGTGTATGTGTGTTAAATGTGTGTGTGGTTGTGATGTGTGACTGTATTGTATCATCAGTGTGTGTGTTTGTTTTTGTGATGTGTGACTCTATTGTATCATCAGTGTGTGTGTTTGTTGTTGTGATGTGTGACTCTATTGTATCATCAGTGTGTGTGTTTGTTTTTGTGATGTGTGACTCTATTATATCATCAGTGTGTGTGTTGTTGTGATGTGTGACTCTATTGTATCATCAGTGTGTGTGTTTGTTTTTGTGATGTGTGACTCTATTATATCATCAGTGTGTGTGTTTGTTTTTGTGATGTGTGACTCTATTGTATCATCAGTGTGTGTGTTTGTTTTTGTGATGTGTGACTCTATTATATCATCAGTGTGTGTGTGTTGTTGTGATGTGTGACTCTATTGTATCATCAGTGTGTGTGTTTGTTTTTGTGATGTGTGACTCTATTGTATCATCAGTGTGTGTGTTTGTTTTTGTGATGTGTGACTCTATTGTATCATCAGTGTGTGTGTTTGTTTTTGTGATGTGTGACTCTATTGTATCATCAGTGTGTGTGTTTGTTTTTGTGATGTGTGACTCTATTGTATCATCAGTGTGTGTTTGTATAAAACTCTCTTAAGCTCCGCCCACTGAAAACACTTTGTTTTTCTGGAGATGAAATCTTGTTGACCATAACCACACCCACTCTGCTGTGATTGGTCAAGCGTGGAGGTTTGTCAACGCGCATTATTAATGGTCTCCACCTCCTAGGGACTCGTTGTATAAACAAAGCGTAATCACAGCTGGAGGAGTGAAGCCATTATTACGTCATCATGGACTCTCGTAACCTCTCGTTCGTCCAGATTTCAGAGCAACTTTATAAAGTAATAAAACATGATGAGAAGTTACTTGAAGAACTTTCACTACATGACACCAGATGATATCATTAAATAACTTTAACCACTGGTTACACATCAACTGATGCTCGTCAATAAAACATAATTACAATAGTGTCCCTTTTCTGCTGACCTTTGACCTGCTTGTTTATGAGCAACTAGATTTTATATTTGCAGGAATGTTTAAGTGAAGTGCTTTGTATCCGACATTTTAAATCGACAAACTGTTCGACGTCATGAAAACAAATAGACTTCAGTTTAGTTCTGGTCACTGGATCCTCCTCGTGGTCTTCGGTGCTCGGAGACAAACTGTCAAAACTTCTTATTCGTCACAAGGTTTGACTGATCAATGGAAAGTCGATCATTATTGATCATCAAGAGAACAATAATCACTGGTTACATCATCTGGTCCACGAGTCTGAACAACAATCTCAGGTCGACTTCAGTCGGAGCGAAGTTCAAGACCAGAACCAACCGTGTCACGGGTCACACAAGGTTGTGTAATGAGTCAACTATACAGATATAAACTTTCACACAACTGTCGACTCTTGTACAGACTCACACCCTAGTTAACACAGTTAACATCACCAAATCAATAATAAATCCTTGTACACGCACACATAACACTTTATAAATGACGCTAACAACTTAGCTCGTTAGCATACGGTGAAGACGGACAGGTTTATACTTGTTTATAACACTTTATAAATGATGCTAACAACTTAGCTCGTTAGCATACGGTGAAGACGGACAGGTTTATACTTGTTTATAACACTTTATAAATGACGCTAACAACTTAGCTCGTTAGCATACGGTGAAGACGGACAGGTTTATACTTGTTTATAACACTTTATAAATGATGCTAACAACTTAGCTCGTTAGCATACGGTGAAGACGGACAGGTTTATACTTGTTTATAACACTTAATAAATGACGCTAACAACTTAGCTTGTTAGCATACGGTGAAGACGGACAGGTTTATACTTGTTTATAACACTTTATAAATTATGCTAACAACTTAGCTCGTTAGCATACGGTGAAGACGGACAGGTTTATACTTGTTTATAACACTTTATAAATTATGCTAACAACTTAGCTCGTTAGCATGCGGTGAAGACGGACAGGTTTATACTTGTTTATAACACTTTATAAATGATGCTAACAACTTAGCTAGTTAGCATACGGTGAAGACGGACAGGTTTGTTTGGAAGTTGAAAAGTTCTTACAATATGTTGCTTTAACAAAAGAGGTTGAAAGAGACGAGTGACTGGATCACTAGTGTTTGACTAGATCATAAGTTAGTATTACTTCACTGGATCACTAGTGTTTGACTAGATCATAAGTTAGTATTACTTCACTGGATCACTAGTGTTTGACTAGATCATAAGTTAGTATTACTTCACTGGATCACTAGTGTTTGACTAGATCATAAGTTAGTATTACTTCACTGGATCACTAGTGTTTGACTAGATCATAAGTTAGTATTACTTCACTGGATCACTAGTGTATGACTAGATCATAAGTTAGTATTACTTCACTGGATCACTAGTGTATGACTAGATCATAAGTTAGTATTACTTCACTGGATCACTAGTGTATGACTAGATCATAAGTTAGTATTACTTCACTGGATCACTAGTGTATGACTAGATCATAAGTTAGTATTACTTCACTGGATCACTAGTGTATGACTAGATCATAAGTTGGTATTACTTCACTGGATCACTAGTGTTTGACTAGATCATAAGTTAGTATTACTTCACTGGATCACTAGTGTTTGACTAGATCATAAGTTAGTATTACTTCACTGGATCACTAGTGTTTGACTAGATCATAAGTTAGTATTACTTCACTGGATCACTAGTGTATGACTAGATGATAAGTTGGTATTACTTCACTGGATCACTAGTGTTTGACTAGATCATAAGTTAGTATTACTTCACTGGATCACTAGTGTTTGACTAGATCATAAGTTAGTATTACTTCACTGGATCACTAGTGTTTGACTAGATCATAAGTTAGTATTACTTCACTGGATCACTAGTGTTTGACTAGATCATAAGTTAGTATTACTTCACTGGATCACTAGTGTTTGACTAGATCATAAGTTAGTATTACTTCACTGGATCACTAGTGTTTGACTAGATCATAAGTTAGTATTACTTCACTGGATCACTAGTGTATGACTAGATCAGAAGTTAGTATTACTTCACTGGATCACTAGTGTTTGACTAGATCATAAGTTAGTATTACTTCACTGGATCACTAGTGTTTGACTAGATCATAAGTTAGTATTACTTCACTGGATCACTAGTGTTTGACTAGATCATAAGTTAGTATTACTTCACTGGATCACTAGTGTTTGACTAGATCATAAGTTAGTATTACTTCACTGGATCACTAGTGTTTGACTAGATCATAAGTTAGTATTACTTCACTGGATCACTAGTGTTTGACTAGATCATAAGTTAGTATTACTTCACTGGATCACTAGTGTTTGACTAGATCATAAGTTAGTATTACTTCACTGGATCACTAGTGTTTGACTAGATCAAAAGTTAGTATTACTTCACTGGATCACTAGTGTTTGACTAGATCATAAGTTAGTATTACTTCACTGGATCACTAGTGTTTGACTAGATCATAAGTTAGTATTACTTCACTGGATCACTAGTGTTTGACTAGATCATAAGTTAGTATTACTTCACTGGATCACTAGTGTTTGACTAGATCATAAGTTAGTATTACTTCACTGGATCACTAGTGTTTGACTAGATCATAAGTTAGTATTACTTCACTGGATCACTAGTGTTTGACTAGATCATAAGTTAGTATTACTTCACTGGATCACTAGTGTTTGACTAGATCAAAAGTTAGTATTACTTCACTGGATCACTAGTGTTTGACTAGATCATAAGTTAGTATTACTTCACTGGATCACTAGTGTTTGACTAGATCATAAGTTAGTATTACTTCACTGGATCACTAGTGTTTGACTAGATCATAAGTTAGTATTACTTCACTGGATCACTAGTGTTTGACTAGATCATAAGTTAGTATTACTTCACTGGATCACTAGTGTTTGACTAGATCATAAGTTAGTATTACTTCCTGAGACGCGTCGTCATAGCAACCGAGCCTAACACAGTTCACAGACGGACGGAGACGTAAACAACAACGAGACATAGAAGTACAAATGGACAACTTTACAGAACGTGACACTGATTGATCAAAGTGTGTATTTTAGAAATGATTGATTTATTCAATAAATAAATATAATTAAATTATAAGTCGTACATGTTTTCGATATTCATATCGCATGTGCCAATATCGCGATATCGATATTTTTTCCGATATATCCTTCAGCCTTGTATTGACTGAGAATCTCTGATGATCTTCTGGACGAGACTCTGAGAGTCATGTGACCAAAGTTTTACTATGAAGTACCGAGAGACTCTTGACCAGAAGATCATCTTGTTTTATGAGTAATATTTGTACATCATAAGCTCATGTGTTATTTAACAAGGATTGAGTAGACCTGCAGTTACACTTCTCTGACACGCGGGGTCGCTGTGATGTCCTGCTGGTGATTTTAAAATCTCTTCATTTCCAAAGTTAACCCGAGAATCAACTTTATTCTCCACATCATAGAACATCAAGGGTAGTTAAGACTTGCTCTTCACGTGACTAATGAAACTAGAACTAACCAGGTCACCGCGGGTTAAACATGATCTTCTTTCTTCTCTAGCGTTGCTCGAGGAAACTCCCATGAGCCCTTGGGTCTGCACTTTGTAATGTTCCTCCCGACCCTGCAGAACCTGTGCGACCCTCAGCAGGCGCAGACGTGGATCCCTCTGGCGAGAACCTGCCAGGTCCTGGGCACGTACGCCCAGACCGAGCTGGGTCACGGTCAGTCCTGGTCCCGGGTCGTCACGTGAAACTAGAGGTCGCGAGGTCAGGAGAGCGTTGGACCAGAACATCCTGTTGTATGTGTTTGACAGTATCGACGTCCACGAGTACAAGTATTGCAAGTACATCGTGTGTAATACAAGTACATCGTTTTACAAGTACATCGTGTGTAATACAAGTACATCGTTTTACAAGTACATCGTGTGTAATACAAGTACATCGTATTACTTATACATCGTGTGTAATACAAGAACATCGTATTACTTATACATGGTGTGTAATACAAGAACATCGTATTACTTATACATATTAGATTGCATACTTTGTGTGTAATACAAGTACATCATATTACTTGTACATCGTGTGTAATACAAGTACATCGTATTACTTATAGATATTGTGTAATACAAGTACATCGTGTAACTTATACATTGTGTGTAATACAAGTACATCGTATTACTTATAGATCATATGTAATACAAGTACATCATATTACTTATACATATTAGATTGTATACATCGTGTAACTTGTACATTGTTTGTAATACAAGCACATCGTAATACTTATACTTCGTATGTAATACAATTACATCGTATTACTTATGCATCGTATATAATACAAGCACATCGTATTACTTATACATCGTTTGTAATACAAGCACATCGTAATACTTATACTTCGTATTTAATACAATTACATCGTATTACTTATGCATCGTATATAATACAAGCACATCGTATTACTTATACATCGTTTGTAATACAAGCACATCGTAATACTTATACTTCGTATGTAATACAATTACATCGTATTACTTATGCATCGTATATAATACAAGCACATCGTATTACTTATACATCGTATATAATACAAGCACATCGTAATACTTATACATCGTTTGTAATACAAGTACATCGTAATACTTATACTTCGTTTGTAATACAAGTACATTGTATTACTTATACTTTGTGTGTAATACAAGTACATCGGCGTCAACAGAATATTCTAGGCTTGAATTTGACATATTGAATGATTTTGTTTTACACATAGTTTGAAGTTCTAATTCAAATCATTCATAAAAACATTTTCTAAATTCAATATTTTTTCATTCGTAGTATTTTTAAATCCAGTATATAAATGCCTCACCAGACCGAACCAACAGAGCACAGATACTCCTGCTCTTGTTTTGCTCCGTTTGTTGTTGAATATAAAAGACTACGAATAAAAAAAAAGAAGTAACTTTCAATATACAAATTATGAATTTGATAATTAAAAAAACATGTAATGCTTAAAAAAATGCATAAAAAAGCGAATGAAATATTGAATCTGAATTGCGACGACACTGATCTCCTGATGACATCTTGAACTGGAGCTCCAGCGTCTGACGATCCAGTCACGACTGACGTCCTCACAGGTTCAGAGTCTTCTTCCCTTCCTGCACCGTCAGTGTGACCCTGAGCAGGTCTGGTCCAGGGTCACCTCAACATGGAGGATCTTAATGAAGTCTTCATGACGTCCTGCCTCTTGATCAGAAGATCCTTCAATCATCTCTTGATGCTTCACTGGCTCTTGTGATTACTTTTGATTATTGATTATAAATCATCAATTCATCAGTCACTTTATATAGATATATATAGATATATATAGATATATATATCTATATATATCTATATATAGTTACAATCTCTGGTCACTGCAGTAGAAAGTCATCAGTGTTTCAAGCATCAGGAGAACGTGTCCATCAGACGAGAACATGAGCTTCATTCCTGCTCTGAACCAGAACCATCAGTTTAAACTTATTTTTTTATGTATTGAAAGGTTGAAATCACTTTAATGATTCAATATTTGTAATATTTAAATTATTCAATATTTGTAATATTTAAATTATTCAATATTTGTAATATTTTAATTTAAATTATTCAATATTTGTAATATTTTAATTTTAATTATTCAATATTTGTCATATTTTAATTTTAATTATTCAATATTCTTAATTCGTAGCATTTTTAATTCAATATAAAAACACCAGACAGAACCAAACGAGCACAGAGTCCCTGGATCGTAAAGGATCATGTGACGTCATCACTTTACTTTCATGACAAAGTATGTACTTTAACTGTGGAGTTGAAACATGTTCAACAGACGTGACCAAGATATTAAACACTGATACTGTTGACGTCAGAATGTACTGGTCGATCGTAACATGTACTTGAACATGTTTCAACTCCACAGTTAAAGTACATACTTTGTCATGAAAGTAAAGTGATGACGTCACATGATCCTTTACGATCCAGGGACTCTGTGCTCGTTTGGTTCTGTCTGGTGTTTTTATATTGAATTTAAAATGCTACGAATTAAGAAAATTGAAAAATTGAAATTAAAATACTACAAATATTGAATAATTAAAATACTACAAATATTGAATAATTAAAATATTACAAATATTGAATAATTAAAATACTACAAATATTGAATAATGGAAATGAATTCAACCTTTCAATATTTGATCAAAAATTGAAATGAATGACACTAGAGTCACTTGACAAGTCATGTGACTTTAGTGTCATTCATTTCAATAGTAAATATTGAACAAAGTTCAATAGTAAAAAGAACTAGTTTTATTGACCACGGCTGTCAATCATCGACACGAGTCTGACAGTTGACGACAGTTTGACCTGATGTTGAAACGTTGCTCAAATATTCCTCAGAACCAACACAAGAAGAAACATGTTTTAAAACAACTTTAGCAGTACTTTAGTGTTTTCTTGGTCAGTACTGTAGGAAAGTTATTTATGTAGCAAATATTCTGTTTAAGGCCTTTAAATGAGATCAAGAAGTTCTTAGTATATTAATGGATTTTTACTTCATAGTGTAGTAACAAGTATATATGTGTAGTATTGTCCAGTACTTGACTTTGGTGTTGTGATAGTGTAGTAACAAGTATATATGTGTAGTATTGTCCAGTACTTGACTTTGGTGTTGTGATAGTGTAGTAACAAGTATGTATCTGTAGTATTGTCCAGTACTTGACTCTGGTGTTGTGATAGTGTAGTAACAAGTATATATGTGCAGTATTGTCCAGTACTTGACTTTGGTGTTGTGATAGTGTAGTAACAAGTATGTATGTGTAGTATTGTCCAGTACTTGACTCTGGTGTTGTGATAGTGTAGTAACAAGTATGTATATGTAGTATTGTCCAGTACTTGACTCTGGTGTTGTGATAGTGTAGTAACAAGTATATATGTGTAGTATTGTCCAGTACTTGACTCTGGTGTTGTGATAGTGTAGTAAAAAGTATATATGTGTACTATTGTCCAGTACTTGACTCTTGTGTTGTGATAGTCTAGTAACAAGTATGTATATGTAGTATTGTCCAGTACTTGACTCTGGTGTTGTGATAGTGTAGTAACAAGTATATATGTGTAGTATTGTCCAGTACTTGACTCGGGTGTTGTGATAGTGTAGTAACAAGTATATATGTGTAGTATTGTCCAGTACTTGACTCTGGTGTTGTGATAGTGTAGTTACAAGTATATATGTGTAGTATTGTCCAGTACTTGACTCTGGTGTTGTGATAGTGTAGTAACAGGTATATATGTGTAGTATTGTCCAGTACTTGACTCTGGTGTTGTGATAGTGTAATAACAACTATATATGTGTAGTATTGTCCAGTACTTGACTCTGGTGTTGTGATAGTGTAGTAACAAGTATATATGTGTAGTATTGTCCAGTACTTGACTCTGGTGTTGTGATAGTGTAGTAACAAGTATATATGTGTAGTATTGTCCAGTACTTGACTCTGGTGTTGTGATAGTGTAGTAACAAGTATATATGTGTAGTATTGTCCAGTACTTGACTCTGGTGTTGTGATAGTGTAATAACAAGTATATATGTGTAGTATTGTCCAGTACTTGACTCTTGTGTTGTGATAGTGTAGTAACAAGTATATATGTGTAGTATTGTCCAGTACTTGACTCTGGTGTTGTGATAGTGTAGTAACAAGTATATATGTGTAGTATTGTCCAGTACTTGACTCAGGTGTTGTGATAGTGTAGTAACAAGTATGTATGTGTAGTATTGTCCAGTACTTGACTCTGGTGTTGTGATGGTGTAATAACAAGTATATATGTGTAGTATTGTCCAGTACTTGACTCTGGTGTTGTGATAGTGTAGTAACAAGTATATATGTGTAGTATTGTCCAGTACTTGACTCTGGTGTTGTGATAGTGTAGTAACAAGTATATATGTGTAGTATTGTCCAGTACTTGACTCTGGTGTTGTGATAGTGTAGTAACAAGTATATATGTGTAGTATTGTCCAGTACTTGACTCTGGTGTTGTGATAGTGTAATAACAAGTATATATGTGTAGTATTGTCCAGTACTTGACTCTTGTGTTGTGATAGTGTAGTAACAAGTATATATGTGTAGTATTGTCCAGTACTTGACTCTGGTGTTGTGATAGTGTAGTAACAAGTATATATGTGTAGTATTGTCCAGTACTTGACTCAGGTGTTGTGATAGTGTAGTAACAAGTATGTATGTGTAGTATTGTCCAGTACTTGACTCTGGTGTTGTGATGGTGTCGTAACAAGTATATATGTGTAGTATTGTCCAGTACTTGACTCAGGTGTTGTGATAGTGTAGTAACAAGTATATATGTGTAGTATTGTCCAGTACTTGACTCTGGTGTTGTGATGGTGTCGTAACAAGTATATATGTGTAGTATTGTCCAGTACTTGACTCAGGTGTTGTGATAGTGTAGTAACAAGTATATATGTGTAGTATTGTCCAGTACTTGACTCTGGTGTTGTGATGGTGTCGTAACAAGTATATATGTGTAGTATTGTCCAGTACTTGACTCAGGTGTTGTGATAGTGTAGTAACAAGTATATATGTGTAGTATTGTCCAGTACTTGACTCTGGTGTTGTGATAGTGTAGTAACAAGTATATATGTGTAGTATTGTCCAGTACCTGACTCTGGTGTTGTGATAGTGTAGTAACAAGTATATATGTGTAGTATTGTCCAGTACTTGACTCTGGTGTTGTGATAGTGTAGTAACAAGTATATATGTGTAGTATTGTCCAGTACTTGACTCTGGTGTTGTAGTATTTACAGACCACATGACTCTTGAAGTCATAACTACTTTCATTTGTTTTCAAACCAAAATATGTCCAAACATCAGCTTTAAAAGCTGCTGGACTCACTGTATCCTCTCGTCCTCAGTCATCATTCTTCCTTTAGCTGTGGAGGACGTAACGACTGCTGCCATCTAGAGGCAGGAAGTTTAATTGCAACATGAACAAGATTACGTTCATGTTAATTGTAATCAGTTCTGTTGAATATTGATGTATGTTGTGACGAAAAGAATCACAGTATTTTAAAGTATAAATACTTTCTCCACACGTGACCATGATGACAAAACTATAAACACGTGTTTGCATGAAATTCTTACGTTTTTCTTTCTCTCTTGTCTTCACTGATCAATCACTCTCCCTTCTGTCCATCACTCTCTCTCTCTCTCTCTTCTGTCCATCTCTCCCTTCTGTCCATCACTCTCTCTCTTCTGTCCATCTCTCCCTTCTGTCCATCACTCTCTCTCTCTCTCTCCCTTCTGTCCATCTCTCCCTTCTGTCCATCACTCTCTTCTGTCCATCACTCACTCTCTCTTCTGTCCATCACTCTCTCTCTCTCTTCTGTCCATTTCTCTCTTCTGTCCATCACTCTCTTCTGTCCATCACTCTCTCTCTCTTCTGTCCATCACTCACTCTCTCTTCTGTCCACCACTCTCTTCTGTCCATCACTCACTCTCTCTTCTGTCCATCACTCTCTTCTGTCCATCTCTCTCTCTCTTTCTCTCTTTCTCTCTTTCTCTCTCTCTCTTCTGTCCATCACCCTCTCTCTCTCTTCTGTCCATCACCCTCTCTCTCTCTTCTGTCAATCACTCTCTCTCTCTTCTGTCCATCACTCTCTTTCTCTTCTGTCCATCACTCTCTCTCTCTTCTGTCCACCACTCTCTTCTGTCCATCACTCTCTTCTCTTCTGTCCACCACTCTCTTCTCTTCTGTCCACCACTCTCTTCTCTTCTGTCCACCACTCTCTTCTGTCCATCACTCTCTCTCTCTTCTGTCCACCACTCTCTTCTGTCCATCACTCTCTTCTCTTCTGTCCATCACTCTCTCTCTCTTCTGTCCATCACTCTCTTCTCTTCTGTCCATCACTCTCTTCTGTCCATCACTCTCTTCTCTTCTGTCCATCACTCTCTTCTGTCCATCACTCTCTTCTCTTCTGTCCATCACTCTCTTCTCTTCTGTCCATCACTCTCTTCTCTTCTGACCATCACTCTCTTCTCTTCTGTCCATCACTCTCTTCTCTTCTGTCCATCACTCTCTTCTGTCCATCACTCTCTTCTCTTCTGTCCATCACTCTCTTCTCTTCTGTCCATCACTCTCTTCTCTTCTGACCATCACTCTCTTCTCTTCTGTCCATCACTCTCTTCTGTCCATCACTCTCTCTCTCTCTTCTGTCCATCACTCTCTTCTGTCCATCACTCTCTTCTCTTCTGTCCATCACTCTCTTCTCTTCTGTCCATCACTCTCTTCTCTTCCGTCCATCATTGTTTCATTGCTGGTCTTGCGTGGTCAGCTGTGTCCAGAGCGACAGGCCCGAGGCTCTGGACCTGCACCTGGGGATGTTCCTGCCCACTCTGCTCAACCAGGCCACGCCCGAGCAGATGGACCAGTTCTTCATGCCGGCCTGGAACTTAGAGATCATCGGAACCTATGCTCAGACTGAGATGGGCCACGGTAAACCACCTGAGGAGAAGAACCTTGAAGGACTTTCACTTTTCGAGCGTTGAAACTTTGATCAGTAGCTCGTGCTCTGTTGCTCATGTCTGCTCACATTTAATACTGAATCTAGAAAATTAATTTAGTTAATGACTGGAATATTTAACTTATGCTCGATGATGACTTGATTTTCAAAGTTAAAATCGATTTAATCTTGAATCTAAAATGATTTAATTCAATGATTCCATAAAACAACTCCTAGTTTCAGTCATGAAAGAAAGTTTCAACGTTAGAAAACGTCAAATGTTCTAAAGCTTCCGTCGACTTCCAGAGCTTTAGATCCAGGTTTGTGTGAAAAACATCTTTTGAAATCATCACAAGTAACTTAATCGAACACGAGCTTCATCGTCTGCTCCGTCAGTTAGACGTCGTCGTGTAGCTGTGACCTCTGACCTCTGTGTCGTCTCCACCACTAACATCTCGAGTGATTCTCGCGCGACCTTCGCTAAACTGTCTGTCAAACACATACGACGTTACGACGACCTCTAGTTTCCTCGTGTCCTTCAAGTGTGCGACGCTGACCTGTGTGTGTGTGTCGTGACCTTCTGGGTTGTCCTGCTGTCCAGGGACTCACCTGCGGGGCCTGGAGACGACGGCCACCTACGACCCCGCGACCCAGGAGTTCGTGCTCAACAGCCCGACCGTCAGCTCCATCAAGTGGTGGCCCGGAGGACGTGAGTGCCTTTGAGCAGCGCCTGGACTTCAACCTTCACTGCGGAGGGTTGAGGTTGATGAGAACTTGAGGGAAATTGTCCGTAGGTATGAGTGTGTGTGTGAGTGGTGGTCTGTCCAGGGTGTCCCCTGCCTCTCGCCCTATGATACTGGGATAGACTCCAGTCTCCCCGCGACCCACACAAGGGATACAGCGATAGAGAATGAATGAATGAATGAATGAATTAATGAATGAATTGAGAACATTAACTTTACATTTGGGAATAAGAATATTAAACTGTGTATAAAAAATAATACATTTGAAATTATTTTATTTTATAAATGTAATATAATGTATAATATAACAAGGTTTAAAATCTATTGAAACACATTTACAAACTATTTAAACAGATAATTTATTTCAATTTCCTGGTTGAATTCAATTATTTAAAAAACATTTCAATTGGAAGAAAAAGGTTTAAACTTGATGTAATATCTGACGTCGTACTTCCTTGTTGAAGTGAGAATGTTGTCGTTCGTCTGATGTTGTCAAACTGACGTCACACTTGTAACTTCCAGTGGGAAAAACCTCCAACTACGCCATCGTTCTGGCGCAGCTGCACACCTTAGGGAAGTGTCACGGCCTCCACGCCTTCATCGTTCCTCTGCGACACCTGGACACTCACCTGCCTCTGCCAGGTGACCCGGGTCGACTCCGCCTCCTCCCTCTCTTTAACCGCATCCAATTCATTCTGTTGTCGTGTCGTCAGGCGTCGTCATCGGCGACATCGGACCCAAGTTCGGTTTCAGCGAAGTCGACAACGGTTACTTGAAGATGGACAACATCAGGATCCCGAGAGACAACATGCTCATGAAGTACTCAAGGGTATGTTAACGTGTTGTGTAGACAGTTACACACTTTTGTACAGTTGATCAGCAGGTTCAATGGTTCCTCGACACATTTACACATTTACAAACTATTGAAGCACATTTACAAACTATTGTAACACATTTACAAACTATTGTAACACATTTACAAACTATTGAAGCACATTTACAAACTATTGTAACACATTTACAAACTATTGTAACACATTTACAAACTATTGTAACACATTTACAAACTATTGAAACACATTTACAAACTATTGAAAGTCATTTACAAACTATTGTAACACATTTACAAACTATTGTAACACATTTACAAACTATTGTAACACATTTACAAACTATTGTAACACATTTACAAACTATTGAAACACATTTACAAACTATTGAAAGTCATTTACAAACTATTGAAACACATTTACAAACTATTGAAGCACATTTACAAACTATTGTAAGACATTTACAAACTATTGTAACACATTTACAAACTATTGTAACACATTTACAAACTATTGAAACACATTTACAAACTATTGAAAGTCATTTACAAACTATTGTAACACATTTACAAACTATTGTAACACATTTACAAACTATTGTAACACATTTACAAACTATTGTAACACATTTACAAACTATTGAAACACATTTACAAACTATTGAAACACATTTACAAACTATTGAAAGTCATTTACAAACTATTGTAACACATTTACAAACTATTGAAAGTCATTTACAAACTATTGTAACACATTTACAAACTATTGAAACACATTTACAAACTATTGAAAGTCATTTACAAACTATTGTAACACATTTACAAACTATTGAAACACATTTACAAACTATTGAAAGTCATTTACAAACTATTGTAACACATTTACAAACTATTGAAACACATTTAAAAACTATTGAAGCACATTTACAAACTATTGAAACATATTTACAAACTATTGAAATACATTTACAAACTATTGAATGTAATTTACAAATTATTGAGACACATTTACAAACTATTGAAACACATTTAAAAACTATTGTAACACATTTACAAACTATTGAAACACATTTAAAAACTATTGAAGCACATTTACAAACTATTGAAACATATTTACAAACTATTGAAATACATTTACAAACTATTGAAACACATTTAAAAACTATTGTAACACATTTACAAACTATTGAAACACATTTAAAAACTATTGAAGCACATTTACAAACTATTGAAACACATTTAAAAACTATTGAAATACATTTACAAACTATTGAAACACATTTACAAACTATTGAAACACATTTAAAAACTATTGAAATACATTTACAAACTATTGAAACACATTTAAAAACTATTGAAATACATTTACAAACTATTGAAACACATTTAAAAACTATTGAAGCACATTTACAAACTATTGAAACACATTTAAAAACTATTGAAATACATTTACAAACTATTGAAACACATTTACAAACTATTGAGACACATTTACAAACTATTGAAACACATTTAAAAACTATTGAAATACATTTACAAACTATTGAATGTAATTTACAAATTATTGAGACACATTTACAAACTATTGAAACACATTTACAAACTATTGAAAGTCATTTACAAACTATTGAAGCACATTTACAAACTATTGAAACACATTTACAAACTATTGAAACATATTTACAAACTATTGAAATACATTTACAAACTATTGAATGTAATTTACAAATTATTGAGACACATTTACAAACTATTGAAACACATTTAAAAACTATTGAAACACATTTACAAACTATTGAAACACATTTAAAAACTATTGAAGCACATTTACAAACTATTGAAACATATTTACAAACTATTGAAATACATTTACAAACTATTGAATGTAATTTACAAATTATTGAGACACATTTACAAACTAGTGAGACACATTTACAAACAATTGACTCAGGTTTACAAACTATTGACTCAGGTTTACAAACTATTGAAACACATTTACAAACTATTGAAACGCCTTTACAATCTATTGAGACGCATTTGCAAGGAATAAAAATGTAAACAACACTTATTTTAAATGACGATCTATCAACACGTTCTGATGATAATTATACTGTAATGAAGGAAAAACTAATCAAAACAAATTAACAAAATTGTAAAAAATGACAAAGTCAACAAAAAATACAAAATAGTGAAAGAAATGTTTAAAATCATTGGATGAATGTTTGGATTTCTATATTTATTTTGTAAGTTTATACATTCATTTTAGAAATTAGGAATTTAAAGTTTTAAATCATACAAGCTTTATCTGGAGAGAGTGTAATGTGCTGTTGTGTCCACCAGGTGGAGCCAGACGGCACCTACGTCAAGCCTCCCAGTGACAAGCTGACCTACGGCACCATGGTCTTCATCCGCTCCATGATCGTGGGCGAGGCGGGCCGGGCCCTCTCCAAGTCCTGCACCATCGCCATCCGCTACAGCAGCGTCCGCCACCAGTCGGAGCTGCGAGCAGGGTCAGTGGTCGCCGTGGCTCGTGTGCACAACAGTCAGAAGATGAACCCGTTTCTCCTGCAGAGACCCTGAGCCTCAGATCCTGGACTATCAGACGCAGCAGCACAAGCTCTTCCCTCTGCTGGCCACTGCCTACGCCTTCACCTTCGTGGGTCAGTACACCAGGAACTTGTACCACCGCGTCACCGGAGACATCCAGCAGGGGGACTTCAGCGAGCTGCCCGAGGTACTAGTTACTGGGTTAACAAGTAGTAACGAGTATATATGTGTAGTATTGTCCAGTACTTGACTCTGGTGTTGTGATAGTGTAGTAACAAGTATATATGTGTAGTATTGTCCAGTACTTGACTCTGGTGTTGTGATAGTGTTGTAACAAGTATATATGTGTAGTATTGTGCACTACTTGACTCTGGTGTTGTGATAGTGTAGTAACAAGTATATATGTGTAGTATTGTCCAGTACTTGACTCTGGTGTTGTGATAGTGTAGTAACAAGTATATATGTGTAGTATTGTCCAGTACTTGACTCTGGTGTTGTGATAGTGTTGTAACAAGTATATATGTGTAGTATTGTGCACTACTTGACTCTGGTGTTGTGATAGTGTAGTAACAAGTATATATGTGTAGTATTGTCCAGTACTTGACTCTGGTGTTGTGATAGTGTAGTAACAAGTATATATGTGTAGTATTGTCCAGTACTTGACTCTGGTGTTGTGATAGTGTACTAACAAGTATATATGTGTAGTATTGTCCAGTACTTGACTCTGGTGTTGTGATAGTGTAGTAACAAGTATATATGTGTAGTATTGTCAATTACTTGACTCTGGTGTTGTGATAGTGTAGTAACAAGTATATACGTATGTGTAGTATTGTCCACTACTTGACTCTGGTGTTGTGAGAGTGTAGTAACAAGTATATATGTGTAGTATTGTCCAGTACTTGACTCTGGTGTTGTGATAGTGTAGTAACAAGTATATATGTGTAGTATTGTCTAGTACTTGACTCTGGTGTTGTGATAGTGTAGTAACAAGTATATATGTGTAGTATTGTCCAGTACTTGACTCTGGTATTGTGATAGTGTAGTAACAAGTATATATGTGTAGTATTGTCCAGTACTTGACTCTGGTGTTGTGATAGTGTAGTAACAAGTATATATGTGTAGTATTGTCCAGTACTTGAATCTGGTGTTGTGATAGTGTAGTAACAAGTATATATGTGTAGTATTGTCCAGTACTTGACTCTGGTGTTGTGATAGTGTAGTAACAAGTATATATGTGTAGTATTGTCTAGTACTTGACTCTGGTGTTGTGATAGTGTAGTAACAAGTATATATGTGTAGTATTGTCCAGTACTTGAATCTGGTGTTGTGATAGTGTAGTAACAAGTATATATGTGTAGTATTGTCCAGTACTTGACTCTGGTGTTGTGATAGTGTAGTAACAAGTATATATATGTAGTATTGTCCAGTACTTGACTCTGGTGTTGTGATAGTGTAGTAACAAGTATATATGTGTAGTATTGTCCAGTACTTGAATCTGGTGTTGTGATAGTGTAGTAACAAGTATATATGTGTAGTATTGTCCAGTACTTGACTCTGGTGTTGTGATAGTGTAGTAACAAGTATATATATGTAGTATTGTCCAGTACTTGACTCTGGTGTTGTGATAGTGTAGTAACAAGTATATATGTGTAGTATTGTCCAGTACTTGACTCTGGTGTTGTGATAGTGTAGTAACAAGTATATATATGTAGTATTGTCCAGTACTTGACTCTGGTGTTGTGATAGTGTAGTAACAAGTATATATGTGTAGTATTGTCCAGTACTTGACTCTGGTGTTGTGATAGTGTAGTAACAAGTATATATGTGTAGTATTGTCCAGTACTTGACTCTGGTGTTGTGATAGTGTAGTAACAAGTATATATGTGTAGTATTGTCCAGTACTTGACTCTGGTGTTGTGATAGTGTAGTAACAAGTATATATGTGTAGTATTGTCCAGTACTTGACTCTGGTGTTGTGATAGTGTAGTAACAAGTATATATGTGTAGTATTGTCCAGTACTTGACTCTGGTGTTGTGATAGTGTACTAACAAGTATATATGTGTAGTATTGTCCAGTACTTGACTCTGGTGTTGTGATAGTGTAGTAACAAGTATATATGTGTAGTATTGTCCAGTACTTGACTCTGGTGTTGTGATAGTGTAGTAACAAGTATATATGTGTAGTATTGTCCAGTACTTGACTCTGGTGTTGTGATAGTGTAGTAACAAGTATATATGCGTAGTATTGTCCAGTACTTGACTCTTGGCTCCCTCTAGTGTCAGGATAGTGGAACTGTAGTTTATTTTCAAACTCGGTGTTACTGTTATTTTGTCTCATTGATGAGCTTTTTTTTCAATGATTTTAATATTTGACTAACTTCACAAGAGTCTAATCTTCCGAACACGACCTTCGCAGCTTCACGCTCTGACCGCCGGCCTGAAGGCCTTCACCTCGTGGACGTCCAACGCCGGGATCGAGGTCTGCAGGATGTCGTGTGGAGGTCACGGTTATTCCCTGAGCAGCGGCTTCCCCGACATCTACGTCAACTTCACGCCGACCTGCACCTACGAGGGCGAGAACACGGTCATGATGCTGCAGACGGCCAGGTATGAGCGCTCGCTTGACCCTTGACCCTTGATGAAGTAGATCAGTGTCGGAGTGGTGAAGGAATTTAACATTTTAATGTTGAAACTGAGGCTCGATATATCGAAAATTATTGATATCGCGATATTCTCACGTGTGATATACATCGAAAACATGATCATTTATAATTTAGTATAAATCAATAATGAACAAATAATAAACACTAGTGATCCAGTGAAGTAATACTAACTTATGATCTAGTCAAACACTAGTGATCCAGTGAAGTAATACTAACTTATGATCTAGTCAAACACTAGTGATCCAGTGAAGTAATACTAACTTATGATCTAGTCAAACACTAGTGATCCAGTGAAGTAATACTAACTTATGATCTAGTCAAACACTAGTGATCCAGTGAAGTAATACTAACTTATGATCTAGTCAAACACTAGTGATCCAGTGAAGTAATACTAACTTATGATCTAGTCAAACACTAGTGATCCAGTGAAGTAATACTAACTTATGATCTAGTCAAACACTAGTGATCCAGTGAAGTAATAATAACTTATGATCTAGTCAAACACTAGTGATCCAGTGAAGTAATACTAACTTATGATCTAGTCAAACACTAGTGATCCAGTGAAGTAATACTAACCTATGATCTAGTCAAACACTAGTGATCCAGTGAAGTAATACTAACTTATGATCTAGTCAAACACTAGTGATCCAGTGAAGTAATACTAACTTATGATCTAGTCAAACACTAGTGATCCAGTGAAGTAATACTAACTTATGATCTAGTCAAACACTAGTGATCCAGTGAAGTAATACTTCCATTCTATCATGAACTTCCAAACAAACCTGTCCGTCTTCACCGTATGCTAACGAGCTAAGTTGTTAGCATCATTTCTAAAGTGTTATGTGTGCGTCTTAAGCGTATGCTAACGAGCTAAGTTGTTAGCATCATTTCTAAAGTGTTATGTGTGCGTCTTAAGCGTATGCTAACGAGCTAAGTTGTTAGCATCATTTATAAAGTGTTATGTGTGCGTCTTCACCGTATGCTAACGAGCTAAGTTGTTAGCATCATTTATAAAGTGTTATGTGTGCGTGTACAATGATTTATTATTGATTTGGTGATATCACAACGCGCCGGCGGCTCCTCTCTGATGTCGCTCAGTTTCACAGGAAACAGAATCAAGTCCCGCAAGACTGAGCGTTAGAAGAGATATTTTTATACCATCATGTCGACACAGAAGCGTTGAAAAAAACGAAAGAGAAAATATCATCTTTTTCTTTCTATAAACCGCGACTTCATTTTTAGGTGAAAGAAAAAATATCGCATTAATATCGATTTCTCACTTCAAGACACTAACTTTGATATATTTTTTTATTTAAACGTTTATTTAATTATTCTAATCATTGAATTATGCTTTTTTTTTTACATCATTTATTTAATATTTTGTATTTTAAAGGTTGAATTATTTCATAATGAATATTTGAATTAAAAAATAATATTTTTTATTGATTTTCATTGAGTTTGATGTTTTAATGTCATTCAAAATAAATGTTATTAATTCAGTATTTATTTAATTCTTTTAAGTCTTTTTTAATTCGATGTATAAATGTTGTTACAGTAAGTAAGTAAGTTAGTCATTTTTATTTGTATAGTGTTTTCCAGACCAGGGTCACAAAGCGCTTCAACAGACTAAAGCAACAGAACTCAGAGCTACTGATCAAACTCTCAGCCAATCACGTGTCGACCTGTAAGAAGAAACAAACATTTTTAATATTTATCTTAACTTCTAAGAAACTAAGAAATATATTTTTATTATTGGAAACTTTATGTAAAAAATGTTCATTTATAAAATATTAAATTTAGTTCTTAAATAAAAAAAACAAATTAAAAAAACAAACAAAAAATCATTTTAATTTTAAAAAAATATATTTTAATAAATGTAATATTTTAATGATTTAAATAAACAAAGTTCCAACTTTTGAAGTGTTAAATTCCTTACACTGGTCAGGTGAGGTCAGGTGAGGTCAGATAAGGTCAGATAAGGTCAGGTGAGGTCAGGTGAGGTCAGGTGAGGTCAGATGAGGTCAGGTTAGGTCAGATGAGGTCAGATGAGGTCAGGTGAGGTCAGGTGAGGTCAGATGAGGTCAGGTGAGGTCAGGTGAGGTCAGGTGAGGTCAGGTGAGGTCAGATGAGGTCAGGTGAGGTCAGGTGAGGTCAGATAAGGTCATATTATTAAAGCTCAATAACTTCCTGTGAAAACGTTCAACAAGACTTGACTGACAGGTCCCTGTGATTGACAGGTTCCTGGTGAAGAGCTACCGTCAGGTGAAGGCCGGTCAGCAGCTCCGTGGAATCTTCTCGTACCTGAACGAGGCCGAGCACCAGCGAGTCCAGCTTCAGTCTGTGGCGGCTCACGTTGACCCAGACGACCTCCCAGGCCTGGTGACCCTGTACAAGCTGCGAGCTGCTGCGTGAGTCCTTTAAAGCACACTCTGTGGAGCTCAACGTGTTGTTTCTGGCTCCCTCTGGTGGATGAATGGATGAAGGTCGACAACGGTCTGGGTTTGAATGAGTTTACGACGAAGAAAACTTTGTTGTATCTTGTGGTCGCTTTAAAAACTCTCTCAGCGCTTCGTAGTTAAACTGGTGACAGGATTAGATCAACTTTATTGATCCTTCCATCAGTTACTGACACCAGTGTCTCTCTGGGACTCGAACCCATCAGTGACGCTTCAGTTTCTGTGCCTCAGTGAGTCGAGCAGCAAAATAACACTTAAGAAACTTGAATAATTAGAAAATCTGAATGAAAACTTTAAATTGTTGCACTTTTTCTATTCGAGTTGGACTTGATTGTGTTGTTGTTGTCATGTTGACAATGTGTTGTTGTTGTCATGTTGACCATGTGTTGTTGTTGTCATGTTGACCATGTGTTATTGTTGTCATGTTGACAATGTGTTGTTGTTGTCATGTTGACAATGTGTTGTTGTTGTCATGTTGACCATGTGTTATTGTTGTCATGTTGACCATGTGTTGTTGTTGTCATGTTGACAATGTGTTGTTGTTGTCATGTTGACCATGTGTTGTTGTTGTCATGTTGACCATGTGTTGTTGTTGTCATGTTGACCATGTGTTATTGTTGTCATGTTGACAATGTGTTGTTGTTGTCATGTTGACCATGTGTTGTTGTTGTCATGTTGACCATGTGTTATTGTTGTCATGTTGACAATGTGTTGTTGTTGTCATGTTGACAATGTGTTGTTGTTGTCATGTTGACCATGTGTTGTTGTTGTCATGTTGACCATGTGTTATTGTTGTCATGTTGACAATGTGTTGTTGTTGTCATGTTGACAATGTGTTGTTGTTGTCATGTTGACCATGTGTTGTTGTCATGTTGACCATGTGTTGTTGTTGTCATGTTGACCATGTGTTGTTGTCATGTTGACCATGTGTTGTTGTCATGTTGACAATGTGTTGTTGTTGTCATGTTGACCATGTGTTGTTGTTGTCATGTTGACCATGTGTTGTTGTTGTCATGTTGACCATGTGTTGTTGTTGTCATGTTGACCATGTGTTGTTGTTGTCATGTTGACCATGTGTTGTTGTTGTCATGTTGACCATGTGTTGTTGTTGTCATGTTGACCATGTGTTGTTGTTGTCATGTTGACCATGTGTTGTTGTTGTCATGTTGACCATGTGTTGTTGTCATGTTTTATATTTTCCATCTTGAGCTCATCAGACTCAAACTGCTCTCAAGAGACCATTAGAATGAAAACCATCATTTCAGCAGCACTTGTTGTGGTTTTCAGCTCATTTATATTTCATCGCAAGTATTATTTATTTATTTATGTATTTATTTATTTATTTATTTGTTTGTTTGTTTCAATCTTGTCCTTCAAGACGACGCATGTGAAAACTCAAAAAAATGATTTCAATAGACATCACAACAACACACGTAAATACACAATTTTCAACTAGAATCAAACAATTTTCAACTATAATCACACAATTTTCGACTAAAATCAAACAATTTTCAACTAGAATCAAACAATTTTCAACTATAATCACACAATTTTCGACTAAAATCAAACAATTTTAAGTATAATTTAAATAAGATCTTTTAGTAATGAAAAAATAATCTCATAAACAATTGTGAACAGAATATTTAGCGACTATACATATTCATATACATTATACATATACATTATACATATACATTATACATTATACATTATACATATACATATACATTATACATATACATATACATATACATTATACATATACATATACATATACATTATACATATACATTATACATATTCATATACATTATACATATACATATACATATACATATACATTATACATATTCATATACATTATACATATACATTATACATATACATTATACATATACATTATACATATACATTATACATATACATATACATTATACATATACATTATACATATACATTATACATATACATATACATTATACATATACATTATACATATACATTATACATATACATATACATTATACATATACATTATACATATACATTATACATATACATTATACATATACATATACATTATACATATACATTATACATATACATTATACATATTCATATACATTATACATATAAATAAAAGTATACATTGAATTTATTGATCAGTGGTTTCACTCAGAGATCGAAGACAAACATGTTAACGATCGTTTCTTGTTCCTCAGTTTGGTAGAAATGGCGGCGAAGAGCATCCAGGAGGATCTTCAGCGCAGCAGGAGTCAAGAGGACGCCTGGAACAACAGCGCCATCGAGCTGGTCCGAGCCTCAGACGTACGTCGCCATCTTCTCGCCGCGAGTCCTTCGAACATCTTCACCATGAGCTCTGGTGTTCACAGGCTCACTGTCACTACGTGGTGGTGAAGCTCTTCTGTGAGAAGCTGCTGGAGATCCAGGAGACCTCCATCCACGCGGCGCTGTCCCGCCTGGCTCTGCTCTACGCTCTCCACGGCATCTCCAACAATGCCGGGGACTTCCTGCAGGTGAGATGTTCCTCCGTGTTCTGGTGTTTTCATGATCAACATCTGGATCTTCTGATCTTCTTCAGGCCAACCTTCTCAACGCTGCACAAGTGAAGCAGGTCTCGGTTCGCATCAAGCAGCTCCTGTCTCAGGTGAGACCGGACGCCGTCGCTCTGACCGACGCCTTCGACTACCACGACCGGAAGCTCAACTCTGTGCTGGGAAGATACGACGGGAACGTCTACGAGAACATGTTCGAGTGGGCGCGCCAGTCTCCGCTCAACGCCAGCGAGGTGAGGAGGACCTTCTCCATGTTCTCCTCAAGGATTCTGATCCAGGAAGATGACGACAAATGTTCAACATAACCAGCGTTAGCTTGTTAGCATGTTAGCTCTTCTCGTCCTTTTGTTTGTTTAAAAACTTACCACGTGTTTCCACAAGATCACCGTAGATTAGTTTGTGATTTCTGGACGATTGGAGTTAATGTGAGGAAAATGCTAGCTGTGTGCAAGCTAATGCTAGCTATGTTTACACTTTTGTTCGTTGTGTGTTTGCTAATGCTAACTGTGTGCAAGCTAATGCTAGCTATCTGTACACTTTTGTTCATTGTGTATGCTAATGCTAGCCATGTGTATGCTAATGCTAGCCGTGTGTACACTTAGGTTCGTTGTGTGTTTCTTAATGCTAGATGTGTGTATGCTAATGTAACTGTTTGTATGCTGATGCTAGCTGTGTGTATGCTAATGTATAACTGTGTGTACACTTAGGTTTGTTGTGTGTTTGCTAATGTATAGCTGTGTGTATGCTAATGTATAACTGTGTGTATGCTTATGTATAACTGTGTGTACACTTAGGTTTGTTGTGTGTTTGCTAATGCTAGCTGTGTGCAAGCTAACGCTAGCTATGTTTACACTTTTGTTCGTTGTGTGTTTGCTAATGCTAGCTGTGTGCAAGCTAATGCTAGCTATGTTTACACTTTTGTTCGTTGTGTGTTTGCTAATGCTAGCAGTGTGCAAGCTAACGCTAGCTATGTGAACACTTTTGTTCGTTGTGTGTTTGCTAATGCTAGCTGTGTGCAAGCTAACGCTAGCTATGTATACACTTTTGTTCGTTGTGTGTTTGCTAATGCTAGCTCTGTGCAAGCAAATGCTAGCTACCTGTACACTTTTGTTCATTGTGTGTTTGCTAATGCTAGCTATGTGTAAGCTAATGTATAACTGTGTGTATGCTAATGCTAGCTGTGTGTATGCTAATGTATAAATGTGTGTATGCTTATGCTAGCTGTGTGTACACTTAGGTTTGTTGTGTGTTTGCTAATGCTAGCTGTGTGTATGCTAATGTTTAACTGTGTGTACACTTAGGTTTGTTGTGTGTATGCTAATGCTAGCTGTGTTTTCGCTAATGCTAGTTGTGTGTATGCTAATGCTAGCGTTGTGTACACTTATGTTCATTGTGTGTTTGCTAATGCTAGCTGTGTGTTTGCTAATGCTAGCTGTGTGTATGCTAATGATAGTTGTGTGTATGCTAATGCTAGCTGCGTGTATGCTAATGATAGCTGTGTGTACACTTATGTTCGTTGTGTGTTTGCTAATGCTAGTTGTGTGTATGCTAATGCTAGTTGTGTGTATGCTAATGCTAGCTGTGTGTATGCTAATGCTAGCTGTGTGTATGCTAATGCTAGCTGTGTGTATGCTAATGCTAGCTGTGTGTATGCTAATGCTAGCTGTGTGTATTCTGATGGCGTGTGTATCAAAGTTCAAACACACTCAACATGTATTGATTGTTAAACGACTGAACTTTGATGTTTCAGGTCCACGAGTCGTTCCACAAGTACCTGAAGCCTCTGAGGTCCAAACTGTGAAGATGTTCCGAGACCTGATCCCTCATGAGACCTGATCCCTCATGAGACCTGATCCCTCATGAGACCTGATCCCTCGTCACACCTTCTCGTCGATTAACAATCTTCTGATCTAACAAACTCACTGATTTAACCCATGTTTGTTCAACTAGTCCTGCTGCACAACAACAACAACAGTGTAAACAAACTTAAAGCTGCTCGTAACTGTTTCTAAACCAGTCGTGACTAGTTTTACTTCTCGACGGACGATAATGTTCTGATGTCAACGTGGAAGTGACATCATCACCTGTGCCTTCCTACTTCCTGTCGGATCACATGTCACTGTTTTCTTGGTGTTCACGTTAAAATGGTAACAATTGTAACTTTAAACCTTTTAGAAAGTTGTTTATTTTCATGTTGAAAGTAACGAAAACATTGTTTTGTTCAAATCACAGTTGCCTCAATATTTCTCTCGACTCTTTGAACTTCGTGATTTTAACACATTCTTAAAACTTAAAGCAACGTTGATGATGAACGAAGAAGATTTTGTCAAATAAATCAATCAAATAAAAAATGTTTTTTGCTCGAAATGAAAGCGGCAAAAAAGGCACCACAATCCGCTAATGCTAGCTGTGTGTATGCTAATGCTAGGTCTTTGTTTGCTAATGTTAGCTGTGTGTATGGTGTGTCTTTGCTAATGCTAGCTGTTTGTATGCTAATAATGCTAGCTGGGTGTATGCTAATGCTAGCTGGATGTACACTAATGTTAGCTTTGTGGATGCTGTGTCTGTGCTAATGCTAACTGTGTGTATGCTAATAATGCTAGCTGTGTGTACCCTAATGCTAGCTGTGTGTACACTAATGCTAGCTGGGTGTACACTAATGCTAGCTGGGTGTACGCTTATGCTAGCTGGGTGTATGCTTATGCTAGCTGGGTGTACACTAATGCTAGCTGGGTGTACGCTTATGCTAGCTGGGTGTACGCTTATGCTAGCTGGGTGTACGCCTATGCTAGCTGGGTGTACGCTTATGCTAGCTTGGTGTATGCTTATGCTAGCTGGGTGTACACTAATGCTAGCTGGGTGTACACTAATGCTAGCTGGGTGTACACTAATGCTAGCTGGGTGTACACTTATGTTAGCTGGGTGTACACTTATGTTAGCTGAGTGTACACTAATGCTAGCTGGGTGTACACTTATGTTAGCTGGGTGTACACTTATGTTAGCTGGGTGTACACTTATGTTAGCTGAGTGTACACTTATGTTAGCTGGGTGTACACTTATGTTAGCTGGGTGTACACTTATGTTAGCTGGGTGTACACTTATGTTAGCTGGGTGTACACAAATGCTAGCTGGGTGTACACTTATGTTAGCTGGGTGTACACTTATGTAAGCTGGGTGTACACTTATGCTAGCTGGGGGTACACTAATGCTAGCTGGGGGTACACTAATGCTAGCTGGGTGTACACTTATGTTAGCTGGGTGTACACTTATGTAAGCTGGGTGTACACTTATGCTAGCTGGGGGTACACTAATGCTAGCTGGGTGTACACTTATGCTAGCTGGGGGTACACTAATGCTAGCTGGGGGTACACTAATGCTAGCTGGGGGTACACTAATGCTAGCTGGGTGTACACTTATGCTAGCTGGGGGTACACTTATGCTAGCTGGGTGTACACTTATGTTAGCTGGGTGTACACTTATGTTAGCTGGGGGTACACTAATGCTAGCTGGGTGTACACTTATGTTAGCTGGGTGTACACTTATGTTAGCTGGGTGTACACTTATGTTAGCTGGGTGTACACTAATGCTAGCTGGGTGTACACTAATGCTAGCTGGGTGTACACTTATGTTAGCTGGGTGTACACTTATGTAAGCTGGGTGTACACTTATGCTAGCTGGGTGTACACTTATGCTAGCTGGGGGTACACTTATGCTAGCTGGGGGTACACTTATGCTAGCTGGGGGTACACTAATGCTAGCTGGGTGTACACTTATGTTAGCTGGGTGTACACTTATGTTAGCTGGGTGTACACTTATGTTAGCTGGGTGTACACTAATGCTAGCTGGGTGTACACTAATGCTAGCTGGGTGTACACTTATGTTAGCTGGGTGTACACTAATGCTAGCTGGGTGTACACTAATGCTAGCTGGGTGTACACTAATGCTAGCTGGGTGTACACTAATGCTAGCTGGGTGTACACTTATGTTAGCTGGGTGTACACTTATGTAAGCTGGGGGTACACTTATGCTAGCTGGGGGTACACTTATGCTAGCTGGGTGTACACTAATGCTAGCTGGGTGTACACTTATGTTAGCTGGGTGTACACTTATGTAAGCTGGGGGTACACTTATGCTAGCTGGGGGTACACTTATGCTAGCTGGGGGTACACTAATGCTAGCTGGGGGTACACTTATGTTAGCTGGGGGTACACTTATGTTAGCTGGGTGTACACTTATGTAAGCTGGGGGTACACTTATGCTAGCTGGGGGTACACTTATGTTAGCTGGGGGTACACTAATGCTAGCTGGGGGTACACTAATGCTAGCTGGGGGTACACTTATGCTAGCTGGGGGTACACTAATGCTAGCTGGGGGTACACTAATGCTAGCTGGGGGTACACTAATGCTAGCTGGGGGTACACTAATGCTAGCTGGGGGTACACTAATGCTAGCTGGGGGTACACTTATGCTAGCTGGGGGTACACTAATGCTAGCTGGGGGTACACTAATGCTAGCTGGGGGTACACTAATGCTAGCTGGGGGTACACTTATGCTAGCTGGGGGTACACTAATGCTAGCTGGGGGTACACTAATGCTAGCTGGGGGTACACTAATGCTAGCTGGGGGTACACTTATGCTAGTTTTCTCTTACATTTTCAAGACGATCTTTCGGTGAAAATATTTGACACAATCTTAAATCTGCTGCTACTGAACGAATGAAGAAAATAAGAAGAAAATAATGTTTTTAACGTTCGTTCGTTTCTTTAATTCTGTCAAACATTTCATGAACATTTGTATGATTTTGATTCTTTTCGTGTCTATTTTCAATAATCATTAAACTTTATAAACACTCGTGACGTTTGATTCTTTACTATCTTCAGATTTATGTTTCCTGAATGTTCTGCGACCCTCGGGGTCAGCGGGGTCAAAGGTCAGATAGGAATTGACATTAATTTAAATATATTCTATGAATAAAACAAACAATTTCAATGATTTACTTTTCTTTCAAAACTAACTTTCAACTTTATTTTCTGTTTATTTTAATGAAACGAGTCTCCGGTCCTGGGCGGGGCTTGGATCCGGTCCATGAGACGTCGCGGTGGGAAGAGTCGAGGCTCCTCCTCGCGGCTCCTGGATCCGGAGGATGTTGAAGGAAAAGAGCAGGAGAACCTCCAGAAGAACCTCCAGAAGAACCTGCAGAAGAAGCTCCAGGATCCTCACACCTGTGTGAAGAAGACCTTCTTCTCAGGTAACAACTTGGATTAGCTTCACTTTTGTTAGCTTTATTTTCTCAACCTAAACTCAGTGAAAATGACAGAAAAGCGTGGCTTTGATTCACCGAACATCCGCTCAGACGCAGGAACGACTGGAAAGAGTTTCTTTAATCGAGCGAAGACGTGGAAGAAGTTCTTAAAAGCGTAAAAGAAAAGGAAAGAGGCGCCAGTTAGCCTCGAGCAGCAGCGACGAGTCTCAACACGCCTTTGTTGCCGCAGCGAAGGTTGTTCTTCTCGAATGTCGGACCAGGAGACACTCCTGGACCTTCTGGTTCCTCCCGAACTCAAGGGCGATTAAAACTCTTCCCAGTTGTCATGTTTTGCCTTCTAGGAACGAGCGAGGAGAAGCGCGAACACGGGTTTTGTGAAGCAGGTGTGAAAATCTGCTGGAGTTTCGTTTCGGTTTTTGATTGAAAATCAAAAGTGACTTTTTTTAAAGAAATTATTTTTTAAAGATCATGATTGACAGGTCACCTGAGAAAACCTCGGATCTAATCTACGTTAAATGCATGAACTTCATTTATTTCGGTGTTTTGCAGAAAGAACTAAATGTTTGTGTTGTAAATTTAAATCGTAATAACGTTGTTTTTCCATGAAAGTGTTAAATTGTCAGAAGAAATAACAGAATCACACGAAGATACTCGTAAAAAAACATCAAATTATGGCTTGTATTAGTTTAAAATAATAACATTTAAAAGCTCTTTTAAAGATAGTGTGTCAGTTAAGGTGTGTTGTTGTTGTGTGTTTGTGTAATGACACCTTCAGATAAAGTTCTGATCCATGTGTTTATCAATGAATACTTTTATTTCACTGTCAACTGTGTCGTTTCAACCACTTTGCGTCTCCAGAGATGTTGTGTCTCATGTCTCGTGGGAACTGAACTGTGTCGTGAAAGAAAACACATTTGACACCAGTCGACGCTTTTGTCACGACCAGTTCGAACGAGAAACAGAATCTTGTTCTTCTCTAGTTCTTCAGAGAGATGTTGTTGTCCAGCTGTTGATGGAAGGATTGACTTTTATTTCATAGGAAGGAGCTTCAACTATATGAAACTCTTTAAATCGTATTGTGTGAATGCTGGGAAGCGTTCATTGTGTGAATGCTGGGAAGCAGTCGCACAATTTTTTCTTCTGACCTACACTTTGTTCCGAAGTCCCTCCTACAATTTTTATCCAATTTGAACGGTTCAAACTTTTATCAATTCAGCTCGTTTCCGAAATGCGTGCTATGTTCTATCTTTCTTTTATCTCTTCCACTCTTTCTTCTATTCCTCTTTTTCTACCCCATTCATTTCAATAGGAAAAATCTTCAACTCATGTTTCAACTCCTTCCACTTTTACCTACTTATACATTTACTACTACTTTCACTACTACTACTACTTGTACATTTACTACTAGTTCTACTACTACTTTAATTTTTCTACTACTTCTACTTTAACAATTAATTCCACTACTACTTCCACAGCAGGGTCAGCATTCACACTGTATTTGCTTCTTTAAATTAAATTTAAATTCTAGATGTAACTTGTTTAAGTTCTTTGATAAAGAAACAATTATTATGTCTGTATTCTTTAATTTACCGTGTGGTTTTTTTATTTGTATTCTTTTAGATGATTTTTGTTTTTGTAAATTATATTTAGAAAATCTTCTAAACACCTTTCTTGAGGATTTATAAATACATTTAACTTAAACTGTAAAATAACTTTCGAAAACATATATTTGTAGCACGAGTTCAGTTTCTTCATTTTTCCTTTTTATTTTCATCATGTTTTCATGGTTTTCTTTGGATCTTTTCTTTTGGTTCTTCATGAGCTGATGGAGTGAAGAACGAGCTTCACATTTCAAATGTCAAGACTGTTGTTGGTTTGATTTGTCGTCGCTGAAGGAATCGTCTCCGACACGACGCTCGCCACAAACGTCCGATTGTTCTCGGGTCTGGCGCTGAAGAGCTGACAACAGACGGTCCGGACCAGCTGACGTGGACACTCGTCCAAACCTCAGAGACACATTTCTGTTCAGTGTAACTTGAAAGTAACAGAGTTTTCTCAAGACTCTTTCAACTTCTCTGTGAAACGGGCAGAAACCTCACGCAGAACCAGACTTCATGTTGTGAATTTGAGTTCGATCTTATATCTTTGAAGGTCACTCGTACTCGTACACATGTACTGTATTTTCCGCACTATAAGACACACTTAAAAGCCTTTAAATTTCTCTAAAAATGACAGTGTGCCTTATATATGAACATTACCTGGTGGTTGTTTACAAACACTTTCATGACTCTGAGCCGTGGGCGGGATGACGTCATTGCGTCATCACGGGGTGGGATTAACGACGCACGTCACATCATGGCGGACGTCTATGGAGTAAGTTTACTGCCATCCGTTTGAGCGAGTGTGCCTTGGTGTCACACACGCGCGTTCAACACGTCGCACACGTGCGCTCTAGCCGTCATACACGTGCGCTCTAGCCGTCATACACGCGCTCAACTTCTCTGCTGCTCAACATTTGTCTGCTCGAAACACAGTCTCATGCGCTGCTGCTTGAAGACTTTTAAACATCATTTGAACATCGTTACCATGGGAGTGAACAAAGTTGTCAGACGCTTAATAAAGTTTGACTTTATCTGTTTTGTTGACGTTCCCTTTAGCTCAGCTTTATCTAGTGGATGATAACACAACCCCAGTCCAACGTTTGTATCTTTTATTCTATGCGCCTTATAATCCGGTGCAAAGTATTTATGAAAACACTTCTAAAGGAGGCCAAACATTGAAGGTGCGTCTTATAATCCAGTGTCTAATAGTCCAGAAAATACAGTATTCTCCGGGTTCTTCAGCTGGTGAAGTATTTATCTGTTGGATTTGATTGAAACACACACTTGTGTAACAAGAAAAGCAGAACCAACGAAAGGATTGAAACACATTCAGGAAGTCACGACCTCAGAGTTCCTGCAGTTCCTGAATCGAGTTTGTTCAAGTCTGAGCTCGTTTGAAACCTTCGTGAGAAAATGTGTGAGAAGAAGAAGAAAAAGAAGAAGAAGAAATAGAAATGGAAAGAAGAGGATGAAAATATTCTTAAAATGTGTTTTAACTTCAGTTTTTCCACATGGTGATCCAGATGTTGCTCAACATTCCAGACTCTTCCTGCAGAAGTTCCTTCAAATACAAAGTACTTCACGACCACAGAGACCAACTCACGGTCAAACTGAACTTACATTGACATGGTTTCTTTTGAAATGTCACTAGTTCATCTCCACACGCTTCCTCCTCCTCGTGTTGTTTGTCTTGATCTTGAAGTGTTTTTGTGTTTTTTGTGTCGTCATGAACCTCAAAGTACTTCATACGACAGTGTGTTCTGGTCCTGATCCTGTGTGTGGATCCAGTTCCTCGCTTCAAAAGCTACACTGTTGTGTGTGTACCCTACGCGTGTACCCCACGTGTGGGTCGCGTGTACCCTACGCGTGTACCCCACGTGTGGGTCGCGTGTACCCTACGCGTGTACCCCACGTGTGGGTCGCGTGTACCCTACGCGTGTACCCCACGTGTGGGTCGCGTGTACCCTACGCGTGTACCCCACGTGTGGGTCGCGTGTACCCTACGTGCGGGTCGTGTGTACCCTACGTGCGGGTCGTGTGTACCCTACGTGTGGGTCGTGTGTACCCTACGTGTGTACCCTACGTGTGTACCCTACGTGTGTACCCTACGTGTGTGCCCTACGTGCGGGTCGTGTGTACCCTACGCGTGTACCCCACGTGCGGGTCGTGTGTACCCTACGTGTGTACCCTACGTGCGGGTCGTGTGTACCCTACGTGTGTACCCTACGTGCGGGTCGTGTGTACCCTACGTGTGTACCCTACGTGCGGGTCGTGTGTACCCTACGTGCGGGTCGTGTGTACCCTACGTGTGTACCCTACGTGCGGGTCGTGTGTACCCTACGTG